>NC_142463.1:6881403-7032918 GCF_049115385.1 Moschus berezovskii
GCATACATTTCCCCCAAGAGGAAATCTCCACCTCTACACCCAGATGGAGAATTGCGTCTCACGTCACAGCTGAAAAGCTGTAAACTTTAGATGACATTGGTGGCTTGATGTTACCTTACATTAGTGTATTTAGTTTTATTATCTCCTTACAACCAACCTACAAAGTCAATGTTATTACCCCATACTACAGATGATGAAGTGCTGGAGAAGACTCTTGAGAGTCCCTCGGACAGCAAGGAGATCAAACCAGTCCATCCTAAAGGAAATCAATCCTGAACTTTCACTGGAAGGACTGATGCTAAAGCTGAAGCTCCAATACTTTGGCCACCTGATGTGAAGAGTCAACTCACTGGAAAATACCCTGATGCTGGGAAAGATTGAGGGCAGAAGGAGAAGGGGGTGACAGAGGATAAGATGGTTGGATGGCATCACCGACTCAATGGACATGAGTATGGGCAAACTCCCGGGGATAGTGATGGACAGGGAAGCTTGGCGTGCTGCAGTCCATGAGGTCGCAAAGAGTCAGAGACGACTTAGCGACTGAACAACAGCAAGAACAGATGAAGAAAGTGAGGCCTAGCAACACAGATGCACCGGACAGAACGTCCATTTCAAGATTCAGCATCAAAGGCCTTCTGGGAAATGGACCAGACCTGCCACTGGAATCACCAAGGAGGGCTTCTTATTTACCTCCCATCGGCGGTCATTGGTGAAAATCTCATCATTGGCTATGTCCAGCTGGTTCCACTCCAGTAGAAGCTTAAGCTGCCCATTCCAGTTATCCTTATCTTGTTCATTGGTGCTAAAGGCTGTAACAGGACAGGGAGAAAGTCAACTTACCAAACACCCAGAATCAAGAGCATTGGAACCATTCCATATGGCCAATTATCAGAGCCATTTGTCAAAGGAGATTCTAAACATGTTCTCTTAGAATCAAACACTTAGAGGGACTTCACTGGTGGTCCAGTGGTTAAGACTTTATCTTCCAGTGCAGGGGGTGTGGGTTTAATCCCTGGACAAGAAGCTAAGATTCCCACATGCTTTGCAGCCGAAAAACCAAAACTTAAAAAGCAGAAGCAATATTATGACATATCCATTAAAGGTTTTTAAAAAATGGTCCGGATCAAAAAAAAAAAAAAAATCTTGAAAAAAAAAAAAAAGGAATCAGACACTCAGAGCTGTCATTTCAGTGACACTGTATTTTCACTGATTCTTATCCGTATTCTCTGTGTCCCAAAGTAAATGATGAGGATCAATTTAGGTGATAATATCTTTCCATTCCATATCCTAACAATGTAACTATGGTATATTGATATCTTCCTATAGATTCAGATTCCATAAATATTACATTTCCAGGGCCACATCTGACTTACACTATATCTAAATCTATGAAATAAAGAGCTATATTATAACAATGTTCTACTTGTCTTTTCCAGAGCTATTATTTTCTATATCTATGTATCTCTACAGATGTAGCCCCATTTCAATAAATATCCTTACAACCAAATTCTGACAAGTATGACAAGAATGTTTCTCATAAATAGTTAATGCTTAAAATGCACTTCCGAGGTGTCTTGCCCTGCTTTGCATACCTTACAGATATTAACCAGGCGGCTCAACTCCTCATGGTCTTTGTCAAGGATCTATTTCCACCTGGATGGGATTCTCAGGAAGCAAAGTTCACACATGAGGATTTAAAACTGAGGTTCGTTCACAAGCTTCAGGAGATGTGTTAGCGCCTGAAACTGATGCAGAATCCTCTGTGTGTGAAGCGTGTGCGCACATGTGTACATGTTTGTGGAACACTGGGACAAAGGTCTGGAGCTTTTTATCACATTCTCCCAGGTGTCTGAGGCTCAGAAAAGGATTTCAAAGCACTACTAGAGACAATTCTTTGGAAAGCACTGTGATCATATTTAACCAGTATTCTAATGACATAAAACTTCTTGTTCTGTTAAATACATACATCCAAGGAAGTCAATAATAGTTATTCTAACTTTCAACCTATGATAATCAAAATGCAAAATGCAAGATTATATTTCCAGTAAAGCTGTTTAAAAAATAAATGCCAGCCATTAAAAGCCACAAAAAGTCACATTTCTAGAAGAGCTATTTTTACTCACCTTTGTACAACGCATAGGAGATCGCATTGCTCACAATTTCGTCCCCTGCTTCTTCCATTTTAATAACTGTTAATAGGTGAGAACTTTCGACAATTTCTTTGAGCTGGCAAGATTCAAAGAGCAGAATCGTCAGCCAACTGATGTCAGGCCCGAGGAGTATAAACTTCTCTCTCTTGGTGAGGGATGTCCTGCTCCGTTTTTTTAAAGACCACCTGTAGGAACCCTTCAGATTTTCTTCCCTCTTCTACAGTGCCCATACTCACAGCATCTAATTTCTAAGTTGAAATAGTGAGTCCTTGACCACGATGAGCATAAAGCACTGCTTCTACAAGGACACGTATATCAAAAAGAATCTATCAGAAAGCTGCAAGACCAATGACTAGGGTGAGTGAGAGTGTGTATGTGACACATGTGGGCGCTCCATCACTGAATCAGTGAGTAAATCAGGAAAAGGCAACAGAAAAACCACAGAAATGGTCCAAGTGTGGTCCTAAGGGCCTAGACGATAGGAAGGAAAACTCAGTGTGAATAAAAGCCAAGACAACGTGGTGACTGAATAAAGAGATGAAGGATTCTTTATATTTTCCTTTGTGGTTTTCTGTAATGTGTAATTTTAAGACACTTTGTAAGATTCACGAGCTGGGGGAGGGACTTCCCTGGCAGTCCAGTGGTGGGATGCAGGTTCAATCCCTGGTCAGGGAGCTAAGATCCCCACATACCTCACAGCCAAAAACAAAATGAAACCAAAAAACATAAAGCAGAAGCTGTATGATAACAAATTCAATAAAAGACTTAAAAAAAAAAAAAACAAGAACCTGGGGAGAGGCAGAGCCCCTGATTCTAAGGTTTCAGGCCAGCTTGGAGGGAGCTTGAAAATGAAGAGCTCCCTCTAGAGGAGGAAGTGAGTCTGGCTGTGGTTACACCAAGTTCAAGGTGGTGGCAGGTTTCCCCAGCAACATTTGGACATAAAGATCTGGAACTACAGAGTCTTGGCTGGGCAGAGAGGGAAGCCTCAGGTCAGGTTGGCTATATATGCGTTCTTGAATATATTCAGAAAAGATGAAAGCCCTGATTTGAAAAGATACAAGCACTCCAATGTTGATAGTAGCACTACTTACAACAGCCAGGTCATAACACCATCAACAGATAAATGGACAAAGAAAATGTGGTGAATACACACACACAATGGAATACTAGTCATAAAGAAAGAATGAAATAATTCCATTTGCAGCAGCATGGATGAACCTAGAGATTATCATACTAAATGAAATAAGACAGGAAGACAAATTATATATCACTTGTATGTGGAATCTAAAAATAATACAAATAAGCTTATTTAGAAAACAGAAACAGACTCACAGACATAGAAAACAAACTCGTGGTTACCAAAGGGGGAAGGGGAGGGGACGGGTAAATTAATAGTATGGGATTAACAGATGCATGCTCAGTTCAGTTCAGTTCAGTCGCTCAGTCGTGTCCGACTCTCCGCGACCCCATGAATCACAGCACGCCAGGCCTCCCTGTCCATCACCAACTCCCGGAGTTCACCCAAACTCATGTCCACAGAGTCGGTGATGCCATCCAGCCATCTCATTCTCTGTCGTCCCTTTCTCCTCCCGCCCCCAATCCCTCCCAGCATCAGAGTCTTCCAGTGAGTCAACTCTTCGCACGAGGTGGCCAAGGATTGTCCAAATGATAAGGATGTACTGTATAGCACAGGGAACTATATGCAAAGTCTTGTTGGGTTTTTAATGTATTTTTATTTATTTGGCTGTTCTTGGTCTCAGTTGTGGCATGTGGGACCTAGTTCCCCGACCAGGGATTGAACCCAGGGCCCCTGCATTTAGTAGAGTCTTAGCCACTGGACCACCAGGGAATTCCCTGCAATGTCTTATAATGGAAAAGAATCTGAAAATAATATATACATATTCTTTACATAAAAATATGTGTGTATATATATTCTTAAATATAGACACACACATATCTATGTACAGACCACCATCTGTCCCTGTTCATCAACTATGCTAAAGCTTTTGACCATGTAAATCATGACAAACTGTGGAAAGCTGAGAGACGGGCATACCAGACCACCTTCCTGTCTCCTGAGAAACCCGCATGTGGGTCAAGAAGCAACCGTTAGAACCCTGTATGGAACAACTGACTGGTTCAAAATCGAGAAAAGAGTACGACAGGGCTGTCTGCGGTCACCCCGTCTGTTTAACCTACACGTTGAGCACATCATGAGAAATGCTGGGCTGGATGAGTTACAAGCCGGAATCAAGACAGGCAGGAAAAACATCGACAACTTCAGATATGCAGATGATAGCACTCCAATCGCAGAAATCGAAGAGGAACTAAAGAGCCTCTTAATGAGGGTAAAGGAGGAGGGTGAAGGAGCCGGTTTAAGACTAAATATTTAAAAATCTGAGATCATGGCATCTGGCCCCATCACTGCATGGCAAATAGAAGGGGAAAAGGTGGAAGCAGTGACAGATTTCCTCTTCCTGGGCTCCAAAATCACTGAGGACAGCGACTGCAACCGTGAATCAGAGGACGATGGCTTCTTGGCAGGAAAGCGACGACAAACCTAGAAAAGCAGAGACACTGCTCTGCCGACAAAGGTCCACAGAGTCAAGGCTGTGGTCTTCCTAGTGGTCACACATGGTTGTAAGAGCTGGACCACAAAGAAGGCAGAACACCAAAGAATTGATGCCTTCAAACCGTGTTGCTGGAGCAGACCCTTGAGAGTCCCTTGGACAGCAAGGAGATCAAACCAGTCGATCTTCAGGGAGATCAACCCTGAATATTCCCTGGAAGGACTGATGCTGAGGCTGAAGCCCCAGTATTTTGGTCATCTGATTCGAACAGCTGACTCATTGGAAAAGTCCCCACTGCTAGGAAAGATCGAGGGCAGAAAGAGAAGGGGGGGCCAGAAGATGAGATGACTCGACAGCATCACCGATGAAATGAACATGAACTTGTGCAAACTCCAGAAGATGGTGAGGGACCAAGAGGCCTGGCGTGCTGCAGTCCATGGGGTCACAAAGAGTCAGACACGACTGGGTGACTAAACAACAACAACAATAAGTACACGTATTTATATGTGCATATATATAATTAAATCCTTTGGCTGTACACCTGATAGAACACAGTGTTATAACTTGAGTTCAATTTTTTAAAAAGAAAAAAGGAGAGCCCTTGAATATTGACTTTAGGAGGTGACCTTAAGGTTGCAGTTTCCTGAGAAAGGTGGTGTCCGAGGGCTTCATTCAAAAGGCATCTGAGGGTGACGAGGAAATAGATGAAAACTGCAGGAAAGCACAGACCACAGTGAGTTTGACGGAGAGGGAGAGGGGCTGACGGCAGGAAGGGAAGGGTCCTCTCACCACGCTGGCAGCCTTTGTTCATGCAAAGGAAAGGGGTCTGGCCAGAAATGACAGGTGAGGAGGGGTCCAGGTGCCAAGATTCTGGGGCCAGCTGGGGGTGGGCAGCACAGAAGGGCCGAGACAACTTTTCCTTCGGAATGAAAAGGAAGAAAGAGAAGATGCACATGGATCCAGAGCAAATGGATGGAACCCAGAGACTCTGCAGGGGCGCCCACCCGTACTCCGTCCCCCAGGATCCTGACCCCAAATGCAGCCCGTGTGAGCTCAACTGAAACAATCTCAGCTCACACTGCACCCTGCCCCAAAATCCCTCGGTGACTTCCCAACACACTGGAACAAGACCAAAAGCTCTAGACAGTGTTCAAGGAGCTCCCTGGCCTGGCCCCTCCTAAGTCCCACAGTCTCCACCCAAAAGCATCCATCCTCACCACCGTCTTTCAGTGCCTTGGGGAGCTGGGCTTATCGCGAGTCTCAGGAGCTGTGCCCCAAACAACCCCAGCCCTCACCCTTGACCCCCACCCATCACTCAGATCTCAGCTCCCACACCACCTCCTCTGAGAAGCCCTCTGCTGAAAGGCCTCCCACACCAGGCCAGGCTCCCTTGGCTCAAGCCCAGTGCATCCACGCTACTACGTTTCTTCAAAACTCCCTTTTCTGGTATGAAATTAAACACTGCACTGTACTGTAATCACTCAACCCGAATTTTTTTTTTTTAATTTCCATTTTCTTTCTGAAGACAAGCACTCTCTGTTGTGTACTCTCCTTTCTGAAATGTCTGTTCCAGGATCAGGCATCAGTATGTGTTCTGAATAAATAAATTACTGAATAAATGCAAGTGTTGGAAATGAATGATACCGGGTTGGCCGGCAGGCTGGGAGACCCTGAAGGGTCAAGTTCTTGAGAAGGTGGGAGTAGGCAGATTAGAGAACTATGAGAGCCCTGGTAGGGGAGGAGGGCCTGGTCCCAGTGGGCAAGTATATGGGGTCTCTTGAAGAGGATGAGGAACTGTGATGCCAGGCTTAAGGGATGCTTGTCCACATGACCAGTGAAGCCACCCGCAATTACCCTGAGAGGCTGCTCGACGAGTATCTGACCGAACGCATACATTCATTCCTTAATAATCCCACTCTTGAGCTTTGTCTTTTGGGAAATCTCTACCAACTGCCAAAACCCCATATAAGTGCATAATTAAAATGCCAGGCTAATTTTTATTATTGATGTATCTCTTCTGACTGACATGATTATAATTATGATAAATCATTAGCATATGAATTAGATATGCATCCCAGAAAGGGCAATATAATCATAGAAAGTGAAATGTGTCTGACATTTAGCCTGCTTCAGGTGACTTTCCGTAGCAGTTTTCTTAAAGCAGAAAATCAAAATCTTTCATAAAGGGACTTCCCTGGTGGTCCAGTAGTTAAGACTTCACCTTCCAATGTAAGGGGAGCCAATTCAATCCCTGGTTGGGTAGCTAAGATCCCACATACCTTGCAGCCAAAAAAACAAAACATAAAACAGAAACAATATTATAATAAAGTCAATAAAGACTTTTTAAAAAATGGCCCTCATCAAAAAAAAAAAAAACCTTTAAAAATATCCTTCATAAAGGCTATGGGGACCCATATGGTGGCATGGCCCTTTGGACATGACCTTGTCTGGACTCTACAAGCAATGTGCATAAGGAATAAGAGGAAAGTCACTGGAATGGACCCAGGGCCATCTCTGAGGGTGAGTTAAGAGTTTGTTTCCTTTGTCTGCAAGCATCCTTGAAATGACCGCTGAGTTTCTTCCAGCCATCACAGGAAACTACCTGGAGGACATTGCTCAACACACAAAGTCAGGTTTGTATCTATGCTTTGGGGTTTCTCCCTTGATATGCTTGGAATGACTCGAGCTGTTTAGGTCTGAATATATGGAAAACCGGAAATAACCACTGTGGGTTACACGTATTTCTCTCACCCACATATTTTCACCCAAAGGGCATTCTATTCAAATCAGGCTGCTAGGTATTCAGGGTGTTTCTGAGTGTGCATGTTCAGCTGTGTCCAACTCTTTGCGACCCTATAGGTTGTAGCCCACCAGGCCCTTCTGTCCAAGGGATTCTCCAGGTAAGAATACTGGAGTGGGTTGCCATTTCCTTCTCCACAGTATCTTCCCAACCCAGGGATCAAATCCATGTCTCCTGCCCCTCTTGCACTGGCAGGCAGATTCTTCACCACAACCTCAATCGGCTCAAGGTTGGGGAGTGAAATAGGCAACTGGCGACTCTGGCCTTGCCCAGCCAGCCCCTTCCGGCTTCTTCGCTGGGACCTGCTCCTTGAAGGGCACGAATGCTCCAGTGTCAGCTGTCACCGCAAGTGTTGCCTGACAGCGGGCTGGCAGTCCTCCAGGGCTGCCTCTGTCTGGGTGGGTTCATCTGTCTCATTCTGGGGCTCAGCATGAGGAGGTCCATGGTTGCTGTACCCCTAAGCCACATCTTTCAACTTGGCCTTCATCATCAATGAAGCTGATATCACTCTATTCACCTCAACTGGACTTGAAAAAGATACAAGCAAATCCCAGCAATAACTTTCACAGAAAACCACCAGCTTTACCCTTTTTAGCAAAATCTGCGTAACGCAGCACCTCGAGTAGGAACATCACGTGAGCGTTTGTGGGACAGGGCATCATTCAGCGCCAACAGAGACTCTTGGGTGTAGGGAGAAGATGCAGCTGCATCTTCTAATTCTGAGTCTTAGGAATGAAGCTTAATCCAGAAGGGACTTGTGTCCTGGTCACTTTGATCCTGCCATACCTTCCCTGGATCATCACCTAACTCCAGTCATGTGAAATTAAATAAAACCAAGAGAGTCTTGCTGTTCATTAATTTAACATAGAGTACCTGGTAGCCTAGACGGTGGGCTTGATTTTTCTCATTATTTACAAGACTTTGATTTGTCCATGCTTGCTTTAAAGAATGACAAAGACCAATACACACTACTCCATATAAAATAAACAAGGATTTACTGTTTAGCACAGGGAACTATATTCAGTATCTTGCAATAATCTATAATGAAAAAGAATGTGCAAAAGAAAGTTACATATATGGGGGCTTCCCAGATGGTTCTAGTGGTGAAGGATCTGCCTGCCAGTACAGGAGACATTAGAGACAGGGGTTTGATCCCTGGGTCAGGTAGATCCCCTGGAGGAGGGCATGGCAACCCACTTCGGTATTCTTGCTTGGAGAATCCCAAGGACAGAGGAGCCTAGTGGGCTACAGTCCATGGGGTCACAAAAGAGTCAGACATGACTGAGCAAATGGGCACAGCATATTTATATATATATATATATATATATATATGAATGAATCACTTTGCTGTATACCTGAAATGAACACAATATTGTAAATCAACTATGCTTAGATTTAAAAAAACACACACACAATGACAAATGCTACCATGAGCAAGACTGTCTTTACTACTCCAAGATTTCAGTTTGCCAAATTTGACACTTCGAGGTTCTTCCACAATGAAATGCTGCTGAAATACCAAGCTAATTAAAGAACTTATAAAAATTATTTATACTAAATTCAACCTTTCACTCTAATGATGAAATGGGCTCCATGATTAAAATAACTCTTGCCGTCTACATCCTGCTATTTCCTTTATGGAAATCTTTCCAAGTGTAGCACATGCTCTTAAGAATACCCAAACATCGAAGGCCATTTTCAAATGAGCTGATGGGAACGTCCCCACTCCTATCAATGCGAACTCTATCACAAACTGAACAGTCAACAAGATGAAAAGCATTTCAAGTCAACACCAGTCATGATTCAGAGAGAAAGGTGAGAAAGCACACCACTATGTTAAAATACTTTACAGGCTTAGCAATAAGAAGCCGGAGATATTTCAATCAGCGCACATTTCTTACATGATCCAATGGGAAAGATGAGAGATTATGAATAAATCACAGGCCAGTTAACTCAGACAGGCAATCTTTCTGTAGTAACAGCTTCTCTACTAGACACAGATTCGATTTAGAATTCTGCATTTCTAAAACATCATCACAGGGGTTTCACCCCCCCACCCCCTCATCCCCCACTGCTGATACAAGACACAGAAGCTCAACGCTTATTGGCAGGGTATGAAAGGAGTATCAGCCTTGAAAACAGGCAGACTGGAATTTAAGCCCCATCTGCTACACCTTATGAGGTATGGCGACTAGACAAGTCATTTAATGTATGTGAGCTTCAGTTTGGGTTGGAGCGCAGTTTCAAAGCACTGAGAAAGTATAAACACCCAGAGCTACTAGTAGAGGCTGGCAGTGAAGGCGCCCGCCCCCTCCCTTCCTGTGAACCTGCCCCCCCTGCAACTCACCCATCTGATCCAACTCTCGGTCTCCTCCTCAGGCAGCCGGGACACCGTGCGGGGCAAGAAGCGCACCAGCTTCTCCTTGATGATGGATGACGTCAGGACATCCTCCACCTCCACCAGGCTAGCAATCACATCAGCAATCTGCCCCGAGCCTTCCACCACCACACAGGGAATTTTACTTTTGACGGAGGTATTGATGGCCTGCGAGAAGGGAGGTAAGAGTCAACCAGAGGATCAACAGAACCCAGCCTGGGACCGAGGCTCTAATCAAGCTGGTGAACAAATCGCACGGACACAACTCTGCACTGTATCCATCTGTGGCGGCAGGGGAGGTTCATTTTCAATCAGAAGCAAAGCAAATAGTTGCAACCGCTTTAAGAATCAGAAATGTAAGCCAGTTGTCTTATGTCCTGTATTAATATCAAATTCCATTATAAAGACACATGTGACTGCCAAGTTTTCCACAAATAAGTGCTTCAAAATATTCCTCTATACAAAACTGATCATTCCAAATATTGACATCATAGATTTGAATGTCAGCTCTTAAGATGATACTCAACATTGCCATTGATGGCTTAGCTGACAGAGGTGAATAATATGCATAGTTTTAAGGTATGAAAATACCTTCCCAGAAGCTGGCACACTTTTTCTGATTCACATATTCTTTTCTCCTTTTATGAAAAGAAAAGAAAAATATATCTGTTTTCTGGATAAACACATACCACAGTTTTATTTCCTTGATTAAAAACCACAGAGACTAGCATAGGGGAATCAGGTCTTAAGAATTTTAATCACTTGACAAGACAAAGTGATGTACATGTGAGCACAGCCCCTTCCTTTAGCCAGGAGTGCTGTCACCCTTACAGAAGACGTTGCCCGTAAAGAGTGGAGCCTTCATCAGATCAGGCTGGGATCCATCTGCACCTCCCTACCTGTGCCAAAGGTGGGTGTCGGGGCCGTGCTGGGGTGGGGTGGGAGGGGGGTGATAGGAGAGTGAGCTGAAGGATGAAGGGCTCAGTGGGCAGTCTCTCCTCTCTCCTGTAGGATCTGTGGGTTGTGAATTGCCTGAACAGACTTTGAGGGAAATGCTATGGAAATGCGACCCTCTAGGCTGGCAGCACCTCGCTGGAAACCTTAATTCTAAATCTAAAATCTGAGTGATAATAGAGGCAACCATCTTCAGTTACTTTTTTCTCCGTCTCTCTTCCTTTCATGTGACTGCCTCTTCCAGTATTTCCATACTAACTATTTCACACTGAAAAAAATCTCTAATTTTTCTCTGAAAAGTCTTTCCCTGAAAAATCTTTATTTAATAATGTTTTCAACGATAGGTCTCATAGAAGGTACATAATAAATGCCTGCTGATGAAGGAACAAATGAATGGGTCATTGTTACAGAAAATAATAAACAAAGAGAAGCATTAGATGATGATTCCAACTAACTCTGCCAGAAATTTCATGTAATTCTAAGTGTGTGTGATCACAGGGTGGCCATGGTTTTCCAACATACGTGTTGGTTACCATCCCTGAGTCTTTTGAGTTCATGTCAAGCCCTTCTATTCGGTGGGTTGATGGCCAAAGCCTACAGTGAGTACACAGATTACTCCTGTTGCTACAAAGTCTCTTCCTAAATCTTCTCAGCTGAGGAGACAACATAAGTCTATTAGGGCAACACACTGTGTGAGTGGAAAAATGCTAATTACTTGCTGTAGAAAAGAAAGCAATCAGATTAGGTTAGTTGAGCCCCCAAAGCCATGAAAATACAAACTGGTTGAGCAAACGTGTTGACCAATCTTCTAGAAAACCAAACCAAGACTCACTTTCAAAGTCTCTTTCCCACCTCCTTGGGCAAAACACACAATGGGGATCTTGCCACCATAGTTGGAATCTGTAAAATATAAAACATAAAGTATAGTTTGGGCTCATCAGAAATACTCACCTACCTCAAGGGAACTTCTACCCCTTGAGCCCAGGGTGGAGGTGCTGGCTGCAGACCTAACGAACCTGACAATCAGTTGATCACAATGGATCATCTCTGGGCTCCAAACGAGTAGTAGCATGACATGAGTCACACTGCAATTTTTTACTAATATTTAAAATGCTAAAGTCTGTGAATGATTGACTTTTGCTAATAAATATTTTGCACTGCATGGAGATCAAACCAGTCAATCCTAAAGGAAATCAGTCCTGAATATTCATCGGAAGGACTAATGCTGAAGCTCCCATACTCTGGCCACGTGATGTGAAGAACCGATTCATTTGAAAAGACCTTGATGTTGGGAAAGATTGAGGGCGGGAGGAGAAGGGGACGACAGAGGATAGACAGTTGGATGGCATCACCTACTCAATGGACATGAGTTTGAGTAAATTCTGGGAGTTGGTGATGGACAGGGAGGCCTGGTATGCTGTAGTCCATGGGGTTGCAAAGAGTCGGACACAACTGAGTAACTGAACTGAACTGAATTGAATATACATTAAGCCAGGTTCAAATTTATCCTGACAATGATTACATTTTCACTCTTTGCAAAATCTATGCTTTCTCAAGTACATGAAAAATTTGCATAACTATGTGTTTTCTCCAGAGAAACGACTGCATATATCAATGTTTTCCTCCACAGACTTCCCATTGAGAAAAGAAAAGATCGAGATTATCTCCAACAAGTCTCTGTGATGGAGACTGTCACTAGATTATGTGGTAATCTGGTTCCACAATCGGACACATCTCAACACCAACATCTCAGTAGCAGGAAGAGAATATTTATCACTTTCCAAAGTAAATAAAGGCTTTCGCTCGACGGTTGCATTCTCCCCCTGAAACCAATGTTTTAGATGGTTTTGGTTGGCTCAGTGGTAAAGAGTAGGAGACACGAGTTCAATCCCTGGGTCAGGAAAATCACTTAGAGAAGGAAATGGCAACTCATTCCAGTGTTCTTGCCTGGAAACTTCTACGGGCAAGAGGAGCCTGGCATTCTACAGTCCATGGGGTCACAAAAGAGTTGGACGGGACTTAGCAACTAAACAACAATGGTATAGAAAAGTAGCCAATATTCAAAGAAGTAAATCATCCAACTGTTAAGCCAGTGGTCTGGTTTTTATCACTTTTACCCTAACAAATCCCATTGCTTCATCAGTGCACTTTGCTACCGTGAATTTTACCAGGTCTTAAATGCTGTCAAGCAGAATGGACAGCAGGTCTCTTTATTGTCAAACCAGGGTGGGACAAGGCAGCATTCATCAATGTTCTAGCACATTGGAGGGTACCTATCATATGAGCAGAAGCATTTCTAGTATATTAAAGAAGAGATACAACGGCTCTTCTTTGGCAGTAGAGCAGTTGATAGGATGGGTTTACCAGGCTTCACTAGACAACTGGGAGCTATTGTTGATGCTGCTGCTGCTGCTTTTGTTCATATGTTTTTCTAATGTCCCATCTCGTAAACACTAACCTTGAATTGTGCGCTCAGAGATGTACTTCTCCAGCTGATTCCGGAGCTTTGCCTCCACTGTGGGGTGCCCATGGCAGCCGTTGTCCACGAGCAGCAGGTGGGTGTGGTTGTTGTCCAGGATGTACAGAGGGTCTCTCTTGAAGTCATCCATAATATACTGAGCTGAAAAATATCCCTGAAAAGCACACAGCAACTTGTCTTTGAGACTTGCTTGTTGGCCAAAATGCCTGATGATACCTTTATAGGTTCACAGAAGGCTGATTCTTTGAGTTCAACTATACTGATGCCTCTTTCCAGATTCCTAAGTGCAGAAGGGTCTTAGAGATCTTATAGCTCAGGCCATCATTTTAAAAATGAGGAAATGGAGGTGCAAAATAGTTGGATCACTTGCCTATTATCACATAAATGACCGGTGGCAGTGTAAGAATCAGATTCCCAATCCAGTTCTTGTTCCATTGCCCTGTGCTCTTTTGTATAAATTCATTGAAACTGATAGCACTTGGGAAAGTGTGTGTGTGTGTGTCCAGACATATATATTTCTGTGTGTATGGATATGGTAGAGGCAGATATTGATATACACATATTTGTTTAGAATCCATCATATGCCAAGACCTATGCCAGGGTCTAGGGATTAGAAAATGAATAGAATGGAGCCTTAGCTCTTGAGGAGCACATAGTCACAGGATCATGAAAAGAGGCAATTACAGATACTTTGTCATAAGACAGTACCAGAGGATAAAAAGCTAAAGATTTGACTCAAACAGGATGTGCTGGGAACAAATTTTAATGACCAAAACACATCCATCAGTAACTCCTTCACAGAACTCCTTTGATTATGTCATCCTTGGTTTTAATTGCTGAGGTTCCAAAGGAACCTTGTAAGGCCAACTTCCTAAGAGTTGATGGCATCCCAGAGCGCCGTGCCAGGGTCACTCTCCCCCGTGACCCCGCAGACCTCCTCGTGTCCTGCCTGTACCTCCACATCACAATTCCTGATGAGGGTGTCCCTGTTGGAGACCATGCCCCAAGCAGCGATGCCAATGGCCACGATGTTTTCCTCCGAATTCCTGCTGATGGTGTTATCTCTCACCACCTCCCCGATGAACTTCATCAGCCCATAGTGGGTGCCTCCAGTGAGAATCCAGGCGCCTGTCAACAAGAGAGGAGAACAGAGGCTCTGAGTAAGGTTTTCATCCTGTGCTCCATCCCTGAAGAAGCCCCACCCGTGCGCACCAGGGCCCAGCATCGCCGGCCACACTTGGGACTACGTTCAACCTACGGCATGGACTTGGGAAAAAGGAGAGGATGTCCCAGTGTCTAAGAGATGCTGGTTAAAAAGATACAGATTCTAGACCCCACTCTAGACTCACATCATCAGACTCTCTGGGAGGCGGGACCAAGGAATCTATCCCTTTAACCACCTCTCGGGTAAATCTTTTCATGGCTAATAAGTGCCTGCCCTTAGCTATTGAGCAAGTTAAGCAATGTCATCATGGAAAGTGGAACGCTCTGCTCCTAAACCCCCCACCCCCATGGATCTGGAGTGATCTTCCTAGCAAGACCCTGGTGCCTACGATTTAACTTTCGGCTTCCCTAGTGGCTCAGATGGTAAAGAATCCGCCTGCAATGTGGGAGACCTGGGTTTGATCCATGGGTCAGGAAGATCCCCAGAAGAGAATGGCAACCAACTCCAGTATTCTTGCCTGGAGAATCCCATGGACAGAGGAGCCTGGTGGGCTACAGTCCATGGGGTCTTCTAGCATGACTCTGGTGCCTATGATTTAACTTTAAAATTGCACAAGCTTGCACGCTGGTGTTTCAAGGTTTTTATTTGATGATCTTTGCAAAGCCAAGAGTTTTTCAGTTTTGTTCTCAAAACTGTAGTAAAAAAAAAAATACCTAAAAATATGATTTCACATAATAATGGAATCTAAAATTGAAAATGTGCCTAGGCCAGCGTGCCACCCAGGCAGGAATCTAGCCTGAGGCTTGGCCACCAGCCTCCCTGAATTCTGAGGAGTCCCGAGGCAGCCCCCTCCCCTAACTGTTAGAAAGTCCTTTTGTTCACTGTTGTCTCCATTCTCCAATTTTGTTTCTGACTTCCCAATAGGGAGCTACTTTAGTCATCTCCCACATAAAAGTCCTTCCAATATTTTACGGTAAATGTGATGTAGTCCCTAGAACGTTCAGACCCCATTCCTTTGGCCAGTTCTCACAAGATGTGAATTCAGATCCCCTGGCACCCAGTCCCCTTCCTGCAGACAGATTACAGTTGTCAATACTCTGTTTCAAATGAGGCAATGGGAGACGAAGCTGCTTTCCACATGGCTGACCCAGAGTACAAGAAGACAATGAACCCCCAGCTCTGGCCATTCACCTCATCTAAGAATCCCAGCCTGAGGACTTTTGTCTGCTTTGTTCTACTCTATTTGTTCTATTTGTCCTAATTTCTGACACATGACAGGCATTTAAGACGTATTTGCTGAAGGAATGCATTATGCATGTTCAGATTTAGTGGTGAGGAAGTCAGCTGCCAGGTTTCATAACAAAGTATCTACTGTGGTCCCATCTGGTTGATCAGGAAATTAAGAATAAATATGGGGAGAAACCACTGTTTCTTCTTGATTTTAAGAAAAAGCATATTTAGAATGAGACATGCTACCCTAGTTCTGTCAACTAATATTCTTAATAAAGATGTTTTCAAGGGACTTCAAGGGTGGTCCAGGGGTTATCACCAAGTTTCCACTGCAAGGGGCAAGGGTTCAGTCCCTGGTCGGGCGGGAACTAAGATCTGCATGCTATGCAGCATGGCCAGTAAATAAATAAATGTAAAAACTGATGCCAAAAAAATCCATGATGAACAAAAAAAAAATTAAGTTTTTAAAATCTTAGCATTAGATAAACTAATAAAATAAGTATTAGACTTTGATAAACAGAATCAAATCTCAAAGAAATATTAGTCAAGTTCAAATGAAAGGAATTCTGCAAAATAAAGAACATTTCCAGAGGAAAGAAAGCTTTTCAGTTTTCTATGATATGAAAAGCTAAATGGATTGGAATCCAGGTGGAGAAAAAAAAACAAAAAACGTTTTTTACTCTGAAGAACATTGTTGGGATAATTAGCAAAATTAAAACATGAACCTTTTGTTAGATAACTGTACTGGTCAGTGTGAACTTCCTCAGGTTTGAAAGTTATACGAGTTACATGAGGAAACAGCCTTGTTCTTCAGAGACATGTGCTAATATGTGTGCTTAAGAAGAGCTGACTCACTGGAAAAGACTCTGATGCTGGGAGGGATTGGGGGCAGGAGGAGAAGGGGACGACAGAGAATGAGATGGTTGGATGGCATCGCCAACTCGATGGAGGTGAGTTTGAGTGAACTCCGGGAGTTGGTGATGGACAGGAAGGCCTGGCGTGCTGTGATTCATTGGGTCGCAAAGAGTCGGACACGACTGAGCGACTGAACTGAACTGAAGGGCTAAAGCTCATGATACCTAAAATTTACTCTCAAAGGAGTTTTGTTTTTTTTTTTTTTGCTATTGCGCCCCACAGTTTGAGGGATCTTAATGCCCTGACTAGAGGCTGAACCTGTGCCCTCTACAGTGGAAATTCAGAGTCCTAACCACTGTGTGAGATGGTTAGATAGCATCACCAAAGAGTCAGACACAACTGAGCAACTGAACAACAAAACTCGACTAACAAGAAGCTGGGCAAACTCCAGGAGATAACAGAGGACAGGGAAGCCTGGCATGCTGCAGTCCATGGGACTGCAAAGAGTCGGCTACGACTTAGCAGCTGAACAATAACAACAATAGCCACTGGACTAGCAGGGAAATCCCGCAAACGATTGTTAAAGTCATAATAGGTGAATACCTAGAGAGAGGGAGAAGACAGACACGAGAAACTGTTAACAATTCACTGGATTATTCTTACAACTCTTCTGTAGGTTTAACATTTATCATAACAAAAAAAAAATAAGCAAAATATTTCAAATAACAAAGCAGGATTATGTGTTTTGATCCCTATCAGACACTCACCTGGCGCTCACAACCTGCCAGGCAAGGTCACTTTTTTCAAAGCATATTATTGGTCCCCAAATGAATGAGCAAACATTAAACTTCCTTTTTTGATTGGCCAGAATACTCTGAGTATTTTATGTAAAAACGACTAAATGAAAATGTTAGTTAAAGAGAAACATGCAACTACCCACGTGCAATTTCCTGAGCTCTGATTAAGAAATCCCCCCACCCCACCCCACCCCCCGGAGTTCCGGATCTGTTTCCTCGTTTAAGGATCTTGTTTCTAATTAAGATCAGGATTAATCATACAGCTCGAGAGTATCTGCAGTCTTGCGCATGAATAGCAGAGGACAATTTCGTTCAGTCTCTGAAGACGCGGCGCAGCCTAAATGGACAAACCCACGGGCGCCGCGCTCCCGCCCGGGACGGTCCCTTCGGCCACCAGGGGACCCGAGCACCTTTCGACTGCGCGATGTAGATCAGACGGCTGAAGATCTTGCGCATGCGCGGCTTCAGGGCGAAGTTTTTGGCGCCGCCAGTCACGGAAATGACCAGGTTGGGCGTTTTCAGGTGCCAGTGCTGGGTCAGCAGCTCGTACAGCGTCTCCGCGTCCGTGTCGCAGGACAGTCGGATATACTGTGGGGAAGGGCAGAAGCATCAGGGTCCGCAGGTGTTCTCCTGATGGCGGGGGCGTGGGCCAGTCTACCTGTTCCTTTGGGACGGGAGCGCATGGTAGGTGAGGAAGCTCCCCTTGGGGCAGTGGAAGGGGACGTGGGTGCCCCTGCATGGACACCGCAGCCAGCTGGAGGGCTGGAAACTTCACTAAAGGCAGTGGAGCACCCGTCAGGTGTTATAAGCAGAGTAGAAGCCAGAGGGGATTTACATTTTAGGGAACCCTCCTGCAGAAGTGCTGACTACGGACTGTGAGCCAAGACAGCTGGGGAGAGCTGGGGACAAGGCAAGACAGTGGTGGCCCATCCGGGGACAGAGGCCTTAGGAAGAGACAGAGTGGACAGAGGAGAATTTAAGGAAACTGTTAATAATGGCCAACCGAAAACGGGCAGCTGCCATCTGCCTCTGAAAGGGAAAATATTAGTCGCTGAGTCGTATCCGACTCTTTGTGACCCCATGGCCTAGAGCCTGCCAGGCTCCTCTGTTCTTGGAGTTCTCCAGGCAAGAATATTGGAGTGGGTTGCCATTCCCTTCTCCAGGGGATCTTCCAAACCCAGGGATCGAACTCGGGTCTCCTGCATTGCAGGCAGATTCTTTACTCTCTAAGCCACCAGGGAAGCCCTAAAGGGTGGTATGGTCGCACCGGGGAGGTCGGTAGGTGGCAGGGAGAGAGGAAGAAGAAAGGCTTCCCTGATCGGGAATCAAACCCAGGCCGCGGCGGTGAGAGCACCGAATCCTAACCACCAGGGAGCTGCCTTTACAAGGATGCAGTCAATCACTGTAGTCACTGACCTTCGACACATCGTGAAATGAGTTCAGGGTGGAGATCAAGAATGAAGCTGTCTGTGCTCTGGGGAACACCCACAGAACAGGGCTTCAGACAGTTAGGTATTTTCAGGATTTTATATGAGCCCAAATTCTTGCATCTTCTCATATCTACAAAAGCACTAAAATCATTCATGGAGACACCTGCTCCTCGTGACTAGCAGCAAGCGTCTACCAAAGTGGGTGCCTGACGGCACAGACCCCCTTCCCTGAAATCATATGTAACACTGACCTTGCCCCCCACCTCTTGGGAGCAGCTCCTCGGAGCTATCTGAGATGCTGTCTCCTTGGCTATAGTCCTCATTTGCCCCCAGTAAAACTTAACTCGCAACTCTCACATTGTCCTTTTTGTTTCCATTCGACGCAACCCATTAAACAGCTTTGTAAAATGCTGTGTAAGAGCCTGCAGTGTGGGTGTGCAAAGGAAAATGTCACCTTATTCAAGGCCACGTTTACTCTCGAGAATGTCATTTGCCAAACTAAACCAGACTACTCATAAATGCATCTGTCAGGCATTTTGTAGCAGTGAGGGTCAACGAGGCTGTCACATGAGCCTGCGCTGTGCCTGGAGAAAGGATACTGGGTGACAGGCCATCCCTGTGGAGCCCCATGCTGGGGTCACAGGCCAATATTTCCAGAATGAGCCAAACTCCATGACAACCACTGTCAAAGGCCATCTTGTTTGTCAAGAGCCATCCTGTCCCTAACCAGCCAGCTCCCGTCTCTATCTTAAGTAACACATGCACTGTATAGAACCAATGACTTAACGCCAGCCCTTCCCTTAAGAATTTTCTTTGTCTGGAGGTTATAAAAATTGGCTGCGAGCCCACAAAAGCATCAGCTCTCTCTGGAAAACACCTCAGGATCAGCCTGCTCTTCTGATAGCATCTCCCACTGTATTCTCCCTTTGGCGGTCGTCTCTCCCTGGTCTGTCAGAAAGTCGGCCTGCTGTCTTTGCAGCACCTCTCACTACCTCAGTCCTCTGGTCTCAATAAATCCTCTCTTCTAAAATACTCTGTGTCTGGAAATTCTTTTCCAGCCCACGCCCGGATGGCCATAACATTTGGTGGCCCATATGGGAACTGAACCTACAACCTTGGCGTTACCAACACCTTACAGATGGAACTCATTCTGCTCTTTCTCGCTACTCACTACTGCCTTAACAATCACCTGAGCAGCGTTGCCATGGCATGTAATCTAATCACAGCACTTGATTTCTCACAGGATTTCTCTTTTTCTGTATCATGTTTGGGTTGACAACCCGTCTCTTCTCCTTTCATACACACTATCAGACAATTTGATATAACTCAAGATACTTCAGTGACCTACTGTGTTAGCACGTGGATTAGCTAGTTCAGGCAGAAAATCATTGCTTACCTTCCCTTTCTTCCCCTGAGTCTCAAACTGAATATCTCCAAAAGCATCAGTGGGAAATTCCTTTGTATGTTTCTTGTAATTCCATTTCTCATTTTGGTTGATCTGGGTGCCTTCTATGTGTTGGTTCTGGGCATAGCCACACTTGCACACATTCTCCCTGAGCAGGACGATATTGACAGGAAGGAACAGATTTCATTAAACCTACTTAAATGTTTCATCACGTCTCTTAGACCACACGTGATTAGCTTAAATCAACACAAAAAGAGATTTTAGCATCACATCTAATTTCCAGACTGTTTTCATCATCTTGGTTGTTTAAAAACCATCTTGATGTTTTATCCCTGTGCCATGGAAGGTTCAGGCACTACACTGCACTTGCATCTCCACTGAGAAAGAAGGAAGCAGGAGTGCAGGGAGGCATGGGGATCAAAGACAACAGAGAAGGCTTCTTGAGCCTTCACGTGCTCTGGCGATAGCCCCAACTGTTCTAGACTCCCAGCCACTTATCTCTAAGGTTCTGCAGGGTACTTCCTTTTCTTTAGAGTAAATTTCTTCATTTAGGTTAAAATAACTCGGGTTCCTTGTAACTGAAAGTCTTAATTACTAACACTGTGTATGTGTGTGTACGTAGGTATGTTCAGTAGCTCAGTAACATCCGACTCTTGCGTCCCCGTGGACTGGAGCCTGCCAGGGTCCTCGGTCCATGGGATTTCCCAGGCAACAATACTGGAGTGTATTGCCATTTCCTGCTCTCCAATATCTTCCCGACCCAGGAATCAAACCCATGTCTCCTGCATTGCAGGTGGATTCTTTACCACTGAGACACCAGGGAAGCCCAAATCTTAGTTACGATAGGGTATCGAAATTATCTGTATTGATATCAAAACATTTGCTATTTTCTGGAGTTATAAAAATTGAGCTAGGACCTGGAATCCAGAATCACTCCTCCACCAGTAACCTTGCCTCTCTTTTGGAACAGTTCTCTCAGACATCACTCAGTTTGGCTAAGAAAAATTTTTAAAAGTCAACTGGACTTGATTACAACTGCTTTAGTCTTTTCTCTGACTAACCCCAGGGGCACTTCCTGAGCTGAGGCTGCTCCTGATGGTTTCAGGATCCTCCCCACTATTGTGGTCCAAGTTGGCTTCCTCCCCTCTCCCTTTAGCTGTTTCTGTCCCACTACCCTTTGGCGTCCTTCCACACCCACCCACGTTCATTGCAGGATCGGGGAGGGAAGTCCGTGTCCCATCTGTCTTTGCTACAGCTGAAGAGTGACTCTCGAACCCTTTTCCCTCCCAAGAATAGGGGTGTGTTTTGGGTGACCTCGAATGAGAAGCTTGTCTGGCTCCAACTTGATGACTGGGCTCAGTCCAGTTCAGTCGCTCAGTCGTGTCCGACTCTTTGCGACCCCATGAACCACAGCACGCCAGGCCTCCCTGTCCATCACCAACTCCTGGAGTTCACCCAAACTCATGTCCATCGAGTCGGTGATGCCATCCAGCCATCTCATCCTCTGTCATCGCCTTCTCCTCCTGCCCTCAATCTTTCCCAGCATCAGGGTCTTTCCAAATGAGTCAGCTCTCCTCATCAGGTGGCCAAAGTATTGGAGTTTCAGCTTCAGCATCAGTCCTTCCAATGAACACCCAGGACTGATCTCCTTTAGGATGGACTGGTTGGATCTCCTTGCAGTCCAAGGGACTCTCAAGAGTCTTCTCCAACACCACAGTTCAAAAGCATCAATTCTTCGGCGCTCAGCTTTCTTTATAGTCCAACTCTCACATCCATACATGACTACTAGAAAAACCATAGCCTTGGCTAGACAGACCTTTGTTGGCAAAGTAATGTCTGTCTTTTTAATATGCTGTCTAGGTTGATCATAACTTTCCTTCCAAGGAGCAAGCGTCTTTTAATTTCATGGCTGCAATCACCATCCACAGTGATTTTGGAGCCCAGAAAAATAAAGTCAGCCACTGTTTCCATTCTTTCCCCATCTATTTGCCATGAAGTGATGGGACCGGATGCCATGATCTTAGTTTTCTGAATGTTGAGCTTCCAGCCAACTTTTTCACTCTCTTCTTTCACTTTCATCAAGAGGCTCTTTAGTTCTTCTTCACTTTCTGCCATAAGGGTGGTGTCATCTGCACATCTGAGCACCAATGCACATGAATTGGTCTACAGATGGAGAGGAGGCGGGAAGAAGCCAGGAAGGCATTAGGAGCACAGATACTTGGAGGAGGCGTAGAAGTGACAGAGGAGGGGGATGGGGAGGGTTAGGAGAGAGTCAGGATGCTAGTTCTACCCTCGGGACAAGTCAGAATCCTACAGAACTACGCTGTAAATATAGTAGCCGCTAGCCATGTGTCGGAGAAGGCAATGGCAAGCCACTCCAGTACTCTTGCCTAGAAAATCCCATGGACAGAGGAGCCTGGTGGGCTACAGTCCATGGGGTCGCTACTAGTTGGACAAGACTGAGCGACTTCACTTTCACTTTTCACTTTCACACATTGGAGAAGGAAATGGCAACCCACTCCAGTGTTCTTGCCTGGAGAATCCCAGGGACGGGGGAGCCTGGTGGGCTTCCGTCTATGGGGTCACACAGAGTCGGACACGACTGAAGTGACTTAGCAGCAGCAGCAGCAGCAGCCATGTGTGGCTATTTAATTTAACTTGAAAATTCAGCTCCTTGGTTGCACTAGCCAATTTCACATGCTCATATGGGATGATGCAGATAAAGAATATCCCCATTATAATAGAAAGGTCCACCGCACAGAGCCCATTACAGCAAAAGCAAAGTTCTTCCTGTCTCTACCTAGAACCCAGGATGGCTGAGGCAGTGAGAACTGAAGAGAACAAACCCGGATCCAGGGACGTACAGCCTCAGGAGTGCCAGGAGGCGACCCCTAACTGGGCAGCAGTGTCTCAGAGGGTACCCTCAGCAACAGGGGCCACAGTCAGGCATCACTCTCCTGTGACCACACAAGAAGCAGACATCCGAAAGGGGTTAAAGAAGAAAAACATGAGTGGTCTGGGCTTAGCATATACGGGACACCTCTGGGAGAGTTGCAGTAGCTTACATCAGCTGGTGCGCCAAGCAGCAGCAAAGTTACAGTATCACTGTTACCAGTCACTTCCCTGATTCCTCTGTCTGAAGAGTAATTTAGATCACAGAGAGCATCCGCACTGCCGATAGACAGATGAAAATAATAAATATGAGAAGTTAAAAAGCTTATGGAGTCTTGACTCTGGTCTATAACCTTGGGTCTCCTCTGAGATAGGCACTGGGAGACCCCGAGGTGTTCCTGTCCTCAGCTGGTGTTCCCTATCCTCCATCCACTTCTGCTGCTGCTAGTAGAAACACCCTGACTTTCCTTTGAGGACCCATCCTTCCCACACCAGGTCCATACGGACACAACATCCAGTCAGTCAGGTCAGTCGCTCAGTCGTGTCCGACTCTTTGAGACCCCATGGACTGCAGCACGCCAGGCTTCCCTGTCCATCACCAACTCCCAGAGTTTACTCGAGCTCATGTCCATTGAGTCAGTGATGCCATCCAACTGTCTCATCCTCTGTCATCCCCTTCTCCTCCAGCCTTCAATCTTTCCCAGCATCAGGGTCTTTTCCAATGAGTCAGTTCTTCGCATTAGGTGGCCAGAGTATTGGAGTTTCAGCTTCAGCATCAGTCCTTCCAATGACCCAAGACTAGCTAATTACATATTCCATCACCTTCCCAAGCATTAGAGTGGGTCCATGGCACATGCCAGGCCAATAAGAGCCATGAACTCCAAGATCAAGGTTCCAGGACTTTGGGTAGAATTGCTAAACCAGGCCCTCTTTCCCCTCACTGGTAAGCTAAAATGGCATCAGCCAGAGTTGTGGTGTCCATTTTGCTGTTACAAACGAGGAGCCTTCCCACCCAGAGGACAGACCCACAGGTAAAAAGAGGCAGGGTCTTGGTAACACTAAGCCCTGGATCTGGCTGTGCTTTCCAGCCACAAGTTCCCATTACAACTACCACTCATTTAAGCCAATTAGATTGGATATCTGCAAATGACAAGGTACTGATGAATACAGTCAGCCCAAGGCAGGGTCATTCTTAGAAGGGGCAGGAGCTTGGCCTGAAAAGAATGCACACATGGTTGCTTCCATGTCCTAGCTCTTGTAAATAGTGCTGATCTAGAGGGGGTCCAGGGGGCAGGGGAGGGAGGCTCAAGAAGGAGGTGATGTAAGTATAATTATGGTGATTTCCATTGCTGTATGACAGAAACCATCACACTGTAAAGCAATTTTCTCCCAATTAAAAAATAATTTAAAAAAAGAATGCACAAAGAAGAATCAGAAAACTGGGTTCCATCCTTCATTTCTCTCCTACCAGCAATATGAAAGTGAAAGTGTTAGTCCCTCAGTCGTGTCCGACTCTTTGCCACCCCATGTGCATCTCCTGTATTGCAGGCCAATTCTTAACCATCTGAGTCACAAGGGAAGCCCAGCAACATGACCCTGGGTAAAACACTGAGCCTCTCCAGGCCTCACTTGACTGGGAGGTCAAATGATAAGAGCTACGTTGCAGGGCAGTAGTAGAATTCACGATCAAGTATATCAAGTCCCCCTGACACAGTCGATGCTCAATAAATATTTGTTAAATGAATGAATGGTGTTTTCTACCAGTCAAACAAATTAACACAAAATCTTTAGGGAAATGTGGGGCGTAGACAGCTGACTCACAGAGTTTATACTCTGTCAAAATGCTTCATAATGACTAAGTTTATACCAATGACAAAATAGAAATCTCTTATTTTTTTCTGATGTTCATTTTCTAATTTGTACAAAGAAAGCACATTGACTAAGAACCTTCTATGGTAGGACTTTTATGAAACATCCCACTGAATCCTTACCACAACCCAGAATGTATACTTTGCTGGATTTCTAGGATAAGAGGATTCAGTTCAGAAGAGAATAATTAGTTCAAGTTCACGCAGTGAACAGGCAGCCAAGCATAGGTTGGATCTAAGGCTGATTGTAACACTCCTGATCTTGCTCTAACTGCTTCTGTTCAACAGAGAGTCAGTCTTTAAACATAAACTATGGCAGCAACTAAACAATCAATTAATAGATAGACTTCTATATATAGAAAGGATAAACAACAAAGTCCTCCTGTATAGCACAGGGGACTATATTCAACATCCTGTGATAAACCATTCGCTTCCCTGGTGGCTCAGTGGTGAAGAATCTTCTTGCAGTGCAGCAGACATGGGTTTGATCCCTGGGTGGGGACGATTCCCTGGAGAAGGAAATGGCAACCCACTCCAGTGTTCCTGCCTGGAAAAATCCCATGGACGGAGAAGCCTGGCAGGCTACAGTCCATGGGGAGGCGAAAGAGTTAGACATGACTTAGCGACTAAACAACAGCAATAAATGATAAACTGTAATGGAAAAGAATATGTTTAAAGAGAATATATGTGTGTGTGTGTATAACTGAATCACTTTGCTATATAGCAGAAAGCAATGCAACATTATAAATTGACTATACTCCTATTTATAGAATTAGTAGCTAGACTCTCTCCTATGGCCAGCAGGCAAAAGAGAGGGAGCAGAGAGGAAGACGAGAGAAAGGGAGAGCTAAAATCTCTTCATGAGAGCCCAGGGCGCCTTCCGTGGGAAACATCATCAGTCCACTTATCACTGGCCCGTTAGGTAACATTCACCGGGGACCTCCCCGGGGTTGCTCCCCAAGGCTTTTGTGACTCAGCCTGGATGTTCCAAAACATGGGAGACTCAGCATAGATGAACACGCAATCAGACAGGAGAAGCCACAGTCAACAGCTAGACAGAGGAGCCGGTCAGATTGCCACGAGTGTGCATGCCTGCTGTCTCCTGCCAAAGGCTATGAAATAACAAGGTTCATTGCCATGGCCACTCGGGTGGGCTTCCAGGCTCACGGGAACACCAGGAGAATGACAGCCTGTCTTGGAACCTTCACCCACTCCTGCCAAAGCTTAAAATATGAAATGATACCTCTCTAGGGACAAGCTGCTTGCCAAATTCTTCCTGCTCGCACACCATTTCTGAGAACTGCAAGATGCAAATAACTTGAATAATAAACTAGTCTGTTGTCGTGGTTGTTAATAATTTATCTTTGAACATACTAGCAAAATCGGAGGCAAAAGAGGTGCTTACGTGGCCTTGGAATCTTTGGTAAAGAAGACACACTCCCGTTTCTTAAAATTTGCTTCGATGAAATTCACCAAGTCCTTTGGAGAGAGAACATGGAACAACACATCACTAAATTGCTCTTAACCCCTGCTGCTCTTTATGAATGAACTAAACCCACTTCAAAGGGTCTAAGGATTCACTGCAGATCAGTAGCACCCAGTATCCTGTCACGCCTTTAGAGTATACAGAGCTTGTGAAAAAGAGGCATACATTTACATTTTTATAACTAAATGCAAATTTTTCTAACAGTTACTTGGCATTATCTTGTAACAAATGTCACACATACAAAGCATGTTTTTTCAACTCTAAGGCAACCAGGGGAAAATAAGGATCTGTTGGTAGCTTAGCATAAATAATGTATTACTGCAGATTCCCATTCCTCTAATGCTTGCTTTTCCAAAGACGATAAAGTGCAAACGCTCTTTCCAGACTTGCATTTGTCCCCCAACGGGCAGGTGGTCAGGCATATCCAGGACCTAATTCTGACTCGTGATGGAAAACTTCCCTTTAGGTGACAGAAGCAAACCAACTGGCAAAGGTTGAAAACTACTTTGAAAATATGTATACTCCTCAGAGTGGGAGGAGATATTTGCAACATGTATTGATCACCACAGGCTTGGTAAATAGAATATATAAAGGATGATGAGACACCAAGAATAAGACAGACAACGTCTTAAGAGAACAGCAGGAGACGTGAACAGGCATTAAATAAAAGAGGATACACAACCCATAAATGTGTGAGAGGTGCTCAGCCTCCTCTGGAATGAGGCAAACGTGAAGGGAAACCATAATGACGTCCCACGACACTCGCATCAGGCTGGAAAAATTAAGAAAGCATTGGCACCAATAGCCTGGGAACAGCTAGGCAGGGGGCCTCAGACCCACTGTGGGCAGTGAGCAAATTGGCACAACTCTGGAAAACTGGCCACCGCTGTCCCCTCAAAATAGTCCCTGTGTCCTGGGAATGCCCTGCATGCTCAGATGCCTGGCACAGGACTGTCAGCTTTAGGGGACTGACTTGCCCCATTGAGGGGGGGTTGGCAGCCCAAACCCACTTCCGTCAGGTCACTGGACACCCACAGTTCTCAGACAATGTCCTGTGGGTTTTCCTCCTGTCTTTGCACCAAAACCAAGTCTGACTCTTCATCCCCCACAGCGAGGCCACCACAAAAAAGGAGGGGACAGTCCCTGTCCTGGAAAAAGGTCCACCATGCCTTCAGTAGTCTCCTCCAGCCATCTGGCGCCCACCACTTACGTTCTGAGACATCAGAGAATGGGAACCACATGTCCCCTTTACCTGGTCCTTTAAATGATGTTTTGTCATAAATCCTGTCTTAACCCCAATTAGGGAGAAGTGTTCACCTTCACCCACCCTTTACCTCACACATCCAGGAAGGTTCAGAATAGCCCTTCTCCTAATAGCAAAATCAGAAACTCAAATGTTCATCCCCCTTAGGCAACAAAGGAGCGCAGGAGGAAGCCCAGCCCAGCAGGATTGAATCAACAACCACTATACCTGGTCACTCGGAGGAACCACGAACACAGGACGCTAGCAAAAAACCGAATCCACAAAGGAGTACTGATTGTGGGATTCCACAAATGTCAAAACAGACAAAACCAAACCATCCACTGTTTACGCACATATATTCAAACCATAAGCTTATGAATAAAAGTAAGGAATGGGGAACACAAAATTCAGGACAGCGTGGAGGGCTTTGACATGGGGGGCACATGGGAGTCTCCTGAAAAGTTCTGGTGATGGGTGCAAGAGTGTTAGTTGTATTGTTTTTCCTTAGGCTGGGAGTTTAGGTTTGTAGGTTCTTTTCTACCAATAATAATAATAATAATGTAGAAAGCAAAAATAAATCTTATATCCTCTGAATGAAAAAATTCCGAAGCCCTGTGATGTCCTTTCTTCCTCATAATTTTTTCTAGCTCTTCACTAGTTTTAAGTCTACTTCTCACAGATAAAGAAAGCTCCACACTATCAGCTTGCATGTGTAAGCTTTTGAAATCGATGACAGTGATGGAGGAGGGGTGGGGATAAACACTACCTGTTGCTAATAGTTCCCTCTGGAAAATGTACTTTGCAGAGGTGTGTGTTCTCAGGGATAAAGAGGACCCTCAGAACCGGGAGGTACCTGCGTGGTCTCAGAAATCCTACCCACAGGACCGCTGGCATCTCTGAGCACAGTGGGAAATCCATCCAGAAATTCCGGGGGAGCCCAGAGGAGCAGAACATGAAAGAGTCGGTCTCTGCCTACCAGCAGCACCCATGCCTGCCTCCACGTGGGATCCGGAAGGACCTTTTCTGCCTTCCCAGGAGTCTCGCCCTGCTGGAAGCCAGAGGAGGGGGCATTGGAGAAGTCACCAGCGTCCTCTGCCCATGGTGTAATTCTCACAGGGCCAGGGTGACCGCAGCAGTTACAAAATCTAAGTGGGCATTGGGTGGTGGGAGTGGCAAGAGCCTGGGTGCCCAGAGAACCTCATCCCGCAGATCAAAATACTGGCATGGGGACTTCCCTGATAGACCAGTGGTTAGACTCTGAGCATCCACTGCAAAGAGCACAGGTTTGATCCCTGGGGGAGGGAAATGAGATCGCGCATGTCCAGGGGCTTGGCCAAAATAAATAAATAAATAGTTTTAAAAAAATATGTATTGACATGCCCAGCACCCCAGAAGCCCCAGCCCAGTCCCTCCTCCTCCTTCCCTTTTCCGGAGTCATCCACCACCCTGACTTTCATCACTCTGGCTGAGGGGACCTTGGTATCAGACTGGAATGTTGTCTTTATTTCCTGACATGTGAGAGTGTTCTCTAGGACCTGAGAGCGAGCGGAAAGCCTGCGGGCATCACTGGAGGTGCAGGTGGGACTGGGTGGGAGGGGCGTGCGGAGAGGAGCCTTCTGCCCACTCGCGCCTCCCTGCCCGAGTCCTAGGCAACAGCTCAGTGCGCGGGGACGCAGAATGGCGAGAGGCGAGACAGGCACCAAAGAGAAGGGCTGGAAGCTACAGCCAGAAGAAACGCAGACGCAGGAGCCACCAGCCACGGAATTAAATCAAAGGACTTCAAAACTCACTTCTAAGGTGAACCCACAGGGCTGGAAGCAAGAACACCAAGCATCAACTCATAAAAACAAATATTCATAGTATGGTATTTCACTACCATGTATAAAATATGTCAAATAGATACCATATATACAATAGCCAGTGGGAGTTTGTTGTGTGACTCAGGGAGCTCAAACTGGGGCTCTGTGACAACCTAGAGGGGTGGGATGGGGTGGGAAGTGGGAGTGAGGTTCCAGAGGGAGGGGACGTATGTATACCTGTGGCTGATTCATGTTGATGTATAGCAGAAACCAGCACAACATTGAAAAGCAATTATCGTTCAATTAAAACTAAATATTTTTTTAAAGTGCAGTATTTAAAATATTATATAAGTCAGCTAATAGGTGCACTCTTGAATGAATAAACAACAAACTCCTACTGTATAGTACAGAGACCTATATGCAATATCCTGTAATA
This sequence comes from Moschus berezovskii, assembly GCF_049115385.1. NCBI lineage: Eukaryota > Metazoa > Chordata > Mammalia > Artiodactyla > Moschidae > Moschus > Moschus berezovskii. Next base: position 6,911,340 of record NC_142463.1, read on the forward strand.
AACCATAATGAAAAAGAACATGAGGAAGATACATATATGTATGTGTGTGTGTGTATTAAGTGAATCACTCTGCTGTACAGCAAAAATTAATATATTGTCAATCAACTACACTTCAATATCTATTTTTTAAAGGCCCAAAACAAATGCATTCTTTAACAAGGTAAGGTTACAGTTACAATCTTTAAAACAGGAATGTCTGACAAACAACACAGAAAATAAAACACAGACATGAATGAGATTAGTCTTGATCTTTTTAAAGAAGGAGCGAAGTGAAGTGAAGTGAAGTGAAAGTCGCTCAGTTGTGTCCGACTCTTTGGGATCCCATGGACAAGCCCATGGAATTCTCCAGGCCAGAATACTGGAGTGGGTAGCCTTTACCTTTTCCAGGGGATCACTCCAACGCAGGGATGAGCCCAGGTCTCCTGCAATGCAGGCGGATTCTTTACCAGAAAGAAGGAGTAAGTCCCCAAAGAACCTTAACTGCGTGTTGGAGGGGGCCGGTTAACTCACACTCTCCATGTAGGACACGTCGGTGCTCCGGGACGCGCTGGAGTACAGGGTCCGGGTGCTGTCCGGCGTGCCGTTCCTTCTGTTCCTCATGCTGAGCCGTGCGCCCTTGAAGGACATCTCTTCTCCTGTGGACAAAGGGGAGGAGGGAAGATGGGGTGGCCAGGCTGCACTGAAGGCTTCACCGCAGTGCCCTCCCCGAGCCCCTCCCCGCTCGCCCCCCAGAGCCCCATCCCTACCCAACCCACCGCCCCCACAATGGGGTAACTGTCCCCCTACCCCTGCTCTCCTCCCTTTATCTCTCCTCCGGGACCCAGCCTGAGTTCAGTCCCTCCTTACACTTTCCCTGGCCCCTCCCGCCTGGGCAGGGGCCCTCCAGATGCGCCCTCTTGTCTAGAGAGTGGGATCCGGCATCCCTGACCACCACATAAGAGTTGAAGGATGGCTCCTTTCAAGCTGATGGCTTTGGAGAGAGCTGTAACCAGCAGCTTGCAGCTAGAAGACCAGTGGGCAGGCAGGAGAGAGGATTCCTGCCCTGATCCAGTCACAGGAAGGGGGAGGAGGGCTTTCATCAACAGGGGCAGTAGGGCCCGAGGACCAGTGAGCTCCGGGTCACCCTGACACTTGGAGCCAGCACACGGGTCCCAGGGGCCCCTGACAACTTCCTCCCAGGCTCCAGGAGCAGGCCATGAGCCGGGGGTATCACAGAAGCCTCGGTTGCCATGGAGTTGCCCCCAGGATGCCCCCTGCTCTTCTGGGGATCCGAGTCTCCTAACCCAGCTTCAGGATATGATCCTGAAGATCATGTCCCTCCTGTCTCCTGAACGTTATCTCAGACCTGTATCCACCAACAGCTACACCACATGGTGGTCGAGCAGACACAGCAAACTCAGGGCTCCTAGAACAATGGCATCATCCTTCGCATACATTCCCCTCCACCCTTCACCCCGACCCTCTGTCTGCTGGGACCAAGCTCCCCCAGCTGCCTGTGACCTCTCCCCCCACCACCCTTTCCTCTGTCATCACCACATCCAAGGAGTAGTCCCACCCCTTCGCCCCTCTCTAGCTCTTCCAGTGGCCCACAGCTGCCCCCCAGACCCAGGTACCTCAACCTGACCTCACACACTTCCCTCTCCTTCTGGGCCAGGCTCCTCACTGGGCCCCGACTTTGCCATGTGAGTCCCACGGTCTGTCTGCAGCCCTCTTCCCCAACTCCCCCCCACCGCCAGCTGGTTATCTCCTGCTCAACCTCCCGATCTTATGCACCATCTCTTCAGGGAGGTACCAATGATGCCCAGGCTGACACAGATGCCCGGTGGCCTATTCTGGAAGCACCATCCACTCTCCACCAAGACATGAGTATCCTGATTTGTTTCAGATCTGTTTGGCCCCCTGTCTGTCTACTTACGACGAAAACCAGATCTGTCTGCTCAGCAAGGAGATCAAACCAGTCAATCCCAAAGGAGATCAACCCTGAATATTCATTGGAAGGATGCTGAAGCTGAGCTCCAATACTTTGGTCCCTGGATGCGAAGATCCCATTCATTGGAAAAGACCCTGATGCTGGGAAAGATTGAAGGCAGGAGGAGAAGGGGGCGACAGAGGATGGATGAGACAGTTAAACAGCATCACCGACTCAATGGACATGAATTTGGGCAAACTCCAGGAGATACTGGAGGACAGAGGAGTCCATCGGATCACAAAGAGCTGTACACAACTGAGCAACTGAACAGCAACTGTACTCCCAGAGCCTGGCACAGAGCCCAGAGCAGAATGTATTAATACCAAGACTGATGGAATACATAGCAATTATATAACACTCCCCCTCACCCCCTAAATCCTCCTTTAGTTTGCAAATTACTTCCACCTCGCCTTCCGCAACCCCTGCACGTGGAAAGGCTGAGACCCACGGCTCAACTCAGCTCCTGACCTCTCAGCCTGGCTCCTCCTTCCAGATCACCAGTCCCAGCCTCAAAACCCTCCCATGCCACAGAGATCGATGGCCTCTTTAAAGTCCGCTGAGAACCCTCAGGCCAGGCTGTTTAAAACAACAAGCGCTCCTTTTACTTCTCTCTCTAGGCGTTTCACACAGAGACTCAGAGTATTAATCGGTACTTTACATACATTATTGTAAAACCACAAATCAATCCTGCCAGGGATTTACTGCGATTCCCATACAGCAGCAAATGGCTTCTAAGCAGGGCACCAACGGTCAGCAAGTGATTTCATTTGCTCGCAATGAAAAAACTGCTTATTGCATTGCAGCAGAAAATGTCTATTTTTGCTTTTTAATCACAGTTTAAATAAGAAATGGGAAGGCTGTGTAAAAAGGGCAGGAAGAAGTCCTGTTCTGACATTTCAGGGGCCTTTATCCCATGTTAGTTTCTATTTGGTTTTCTGAGGTCAGCTGATATTCTAGTTGACTAATTATGGGTCTGGACCACCTTCACACTGCCTCACATGCCAGGTATTCCAGGTACACCGTTTATCCATCTCCTAAACACAGTTGGGAGTTAAGGCCTGGCTGTGAAAGGGGATTAGGAGACGGGACATAGGGTCAAGGACCAAGGGCTTCTAGGGAGGTCTGGAGAGGAGAGGAGAGGGTCTACAGGGGCCCCCAGGATCCTTGAAAGGGGGCAAACTGGAAAAGCAAAATGACAACCATGAGGAGGAGAAAGTGAAAGTCACACAAGGGAGAAACCAGTTAATGCATCAAATACAAAGGAAAAATCATAAAGTCATACCACTAGATCGAACAATACAAAACCCTGTAGAAAAATGGGTGAAAGAATCCAAAGCCATCAAACAGGGAAACACAAGTCACTAATAAACACAAACATAAGCTATGCCTTCCTAGTAATAAAAATAATAAACCTCCAGTGACAATGAAGCATCCAGGGGAGACAGTCTCAGATGACAGCATTTGATGTTGAAAAGAGCTTAGTGCAAACTCTCTCATATGGTTGGGTGGCCGGGGGAGGTAAAAATCATTTTCCAGCCTGCAAACCAGTGTGGCAACAATGTAGCAAAAGTTCAAATATTATCCTTGGGGCTCTGGAGAATTCTAGATAAAAGAAGTCATTAGAAAGACATTAAAGGGTATACTCAGAAGATCTTTGTTTCATAGAAAAAATTAGAAATGATCTAAGTTCCAACAATAGGAAAACATTACATGCAGAAGGAGTAAGAGGATGGTACCATGAATGAGGTGTATTTTAATGACATGGAAAAATTAATAAGATTTATTGTAAGCAGATGGAGAAGGCAATGGCAAGCCACTCCAGTACTCTTGCCTAGAAAATCCCATGGATGGAGGAGCCTGGTAGGCTGCAGTCCATGGGGTCGCTACAAGTCAGACAAGACTGAGCGACTTCACTTTCACTTTTCACTTTCACACATTGGGGAAGGAAATGGCAACCCACTCCAGTGTTCTTGCCTGGAGAATCCCAGGGACGGGGGAGCCTGGTGGGCTGCCGTCTATGGGGTCGCACAGAGTCGGACACGACTGAAGCAACTTAGCAGCAGCAGCAGCAGCATTGTGAGCAGAAGAACAGCAGGAGGCAAGAAATCCCAGTGGTCAGGAGCTCTGACCTTAGAGAGACAGTCAGCTTGGGTTCAACCACTCACCCTATGACCTTTAATGGGTCTTTCACCCTCTGGCTTCCCTATAAAGGTGAAGGCGGGAGAAGGGGATGACAGAGGATGAGAAGGTTGGATGGCATCACCGATTCAAAGGACATGCGTTTGAGCAAACTCTGAAAGACAGTGAAGGACAGGGAAGCCTGGGGTGCTGGGGTCGCAGAGTCCAGACCACTAAACAGCAACAACAAAGGAGCCAGCACACAACGCACCTTCAGGAGGGGCAGCTATCAAAGAAGGGAGTGTACAGTCATTACATAGAACGTGTGTAAGGCACATGGAAGTCAGTGCACCGAGACGGTGACCGTTGCTATGAGTGTGGGTGGGACTGAGCGACTTTATGTCCATCCTTTCACTTTCTATATTTGGCAAAATTAAATATATTCCTTATGCAATCCTGAAAACATATTTAATAAACAGGAAAAGTCTCTAGAGCCTGGGTAAGGCAAAGATAAGCGATGACCTTAGTGATGACATTTCAGTAAGTGGGGGTGGGAGACTGAAGACCACAGGACGGACCTCCCCATCCACATGGGGAGTGGGTAGCTACCGCGGAGGGGAGGGTCACAGGCTGACTTGCTAACCCCTGAGGGGTGGGATCCGTGTTTCAATCCTGGGGGAGGTACAGAGTAGGACTTCGTGGGGTAGCTGGGAGCAGTAAGACTGTCAGCACGAAACTGATCAACTGAGGATGAACGATCCATCGAAGAGAAAAGGAAAAGGGAGTCGAGAATAATAAATGCTGATGACAATTTGGGGGATCTTTTTTTTCCCCCTCTCACTTCGTATTCTTTGAAATCATTCCTGGACATGACACTGACTTCCTATGACCCCAGGTGCTTGGTCTCAACTGGACTGTCTGACACGTACTCCAGAGAAGAAATGCCAAGTCTGCCCCAGACGAGAGGCTGGCTGGGGACACTGCACGCAAGTGAAACTGCACACTATGAAACTCTAGAGCAGTCGCTTAAAAAGCCAAGTTTAGAGTAGTGGTCTCAAAGGTGGAGCTTAGGGCTTCCCGGTTGTGAGGGGCTCAAGGACCCCTCCCCACACCTGTGGGAAGAGTGCTGCTCCTTCAGATTTGTATCTTCAGGTTCCTAACAAGCTCCCTCTGGGGAAGGGTTTATGCTGCCCAAAAGCATCTGGACACATCTGCTCTGGGGCTTGGCTGCACACTCGTTCCTGGTCACCCAACTGCACAGGCAGCCAGGAGACGTCTGCGGCGGCTTCCATCTCTTGGAATGGAGAAGAAAGAACAACTTTACTTGAGGAGAAGTGAATGGTTTACCAAGCTCCAGAAGTTAAAGGTGATGGGCTGATTGCCCAAAACCCCAACACTTAGGAGTCAGAGTTTCACACACATCTTGGAATACATGATCATGTAACTTTCAAACTGTAACACGACACAATGGAACATGACATAAGCATAATACATAACTCTTATGGTCTTAAAGCCTAGCCAAAGTTATCTCTTATATGTTACTTTCTCTCGATCAGAATTGAGATGTTTGGGACTTCAGAAATGAGGTATGGTGGTCCAGTGGTTAAGAATTCGCCTGCTAATGGAGAGGACATGGGTTCCATGCCTGGTTCCAAGGAGCAACTAAGCCTGTGGACCACAACTGTTGAAGCCTGTGTGGTCAGCAACAAGAGAAGCCACTGCAATCAGCCCACTGACCACAAGAAAGTCTAGCTCCTGCTCATAGTAATAAGGCCTGCGTGCGGCAGTGAAGACCCTGAGCAACCAAAAATAAAAGTAAATAAATTATATTTTTTAATGAGGTATTTGGTATCCACATGAAAGAGATATTCCACCCAGTTGGAGGGCAGTGGAGTATAATGTTGTCAAGCATGAGTTTCAAGCCTAGGACCCTCTTCTTGCTTTGTCTGAGTGTAGTTCTCTAAGTTAATGAAATTCTCACTGAGGAGTAGGAAAGTGAGAGCACCAGATGTGGACTAACCCCACCGGGGGGACCTCCCCAAGTAAGAATCCACCAGAAAAACGACACCAAACATGCTCCGTAATGTGGATATGACGTCTGATAAGGTGGATTTCATGGAATTCACACACACAGTTTACTCTATTATTCTACTTCTTAAAAAACTGTAGGGTTGGCCAATGCATCAGGAAAACACTAGCTTCATAAACAGGCCAGAATTTCAAAAGTGAAAGTGCAAATCGAATCCGACTCTTTGTGACTCCATGGACTACACAGTCCATTGGATTCTCCAGGCCAGAATACCGGAGTGGGTAGCCTTTCCCTTCTCCAAGGGATCATCCCAACCCAGGGATCAAACTCAGATCTCCCACATTGCCGGTGGATTCTTTACCACTGAGCCACCGGGAAGCCCAGATCTTGATTCCTGTAAGATCACCGTCACCAGCCTCAATGTGAAGTCTCTGAAGAAGGTATGTGCTGACCTGATCAGAAGCATGAAGGAAAAGAATCTCAAAGTGAAAGGACCTGTTTGGATGCCTTCCAAGACTCTGAGAATAACTGCAAGGAAAACTCCTCGTGGTGATGGTTCTAAGACTTGGGATTGATTCCAGATGAGGATCCACAAGTGACTCATGGGCCCACACAGTCCTTCTGAGATTGTCAAGCAGATCCCTTCTATCAAGACTGAGCCAGAAGTCAAGGTGGAAGCTGCCACTGCCAATGTCTAAATCAACGTTTTTAATAAATTGATAATCAGTTGTTTAAAAAAAGGAAAGAAGAAAAAGTTCCACACAGCAGACATAGCGAAAGTCAATAGGATAAATCTTTTTCCCTGTAGTAGGGAAAGAACTGAAAGTGAAGTCACTCAGTCATGTCTGACTCTTTGCGACCCCATGGGCTGTAGCCCACCAGGCTCCTCCATGGAATTTTCCAGGCAAGAACACTGGAGTGGGTTGCCAACTGAGTCTTCAATATTAAAAAAAAAAAAAGTCTCATGCCAGGTGAAATTAATAGGCTTAAAGGTACCCAGTGAAATTATTTAAGGATAAAAATAAGAATAAAGCCATACAAGCAGGCAAAACAGAAAATTTCTTTGATATGTATGGATGTTAGGAATAGTTTGTGTTCTTTGTACTTTCACATACATTTAAATGTCTAAATTTGAAACTTTATTAAGGATGTCTTGATTTTTGACTTTTAAAAATGTTCAAGACAATGAATTTTCTTGAATTAAAGGTTGCTGCTGCTGCTGCTGCTAAGTCACTTCAGTCATGTCTGACTCTGTGCGACCCCATAGGCGGAAGCCCACCAGGCTTCCCCGTCCCTGGGATTCTCCAGGCAATAGTACTGGAGTGGCTTGCCATTGCCTTCTCCGGAATTAAAGGTTACAGTAGCTTTAAAAATGACCCAGATATATGTACAAACTAAATCTCAGATGTTCTTGGAAACTTTACAGGCATAAGATTCTGGTTGAACTTCACAATGTAAGAACTGTTAAGTGAAAATTGCCCAGTGAGAGGAAAGCCCTACATCTAAAAAAAGACATTGTGAACAACCCTTAAAGGTTTTAAATCTGCCCAGAAATCCACCTCAGTATCTGAGATTTCCCTCTGTCTCTTCCTCTAATTAAGTTTGTTATTGGTTATAGCATTCAAGATAACAAAGAGCATTGCATATAAGGGGAAAGATTGTGATGTAGAAATTGTATCCTCAGCCAATACAAATGTGAATGCAGCAGAAAGCACCCTCAGGAATTGGAGGAGGAGGTCAGAAGGCACCCACACAACTTGCAGCAGTTCAGAAAAAGGGTTTTGAAGGGGTGATGAGTTTAAAGAATAAATGGAGAAGATATGGTGGAACTTCTTTTTTTTTTTTGCACTTTAATTGTTTTGTATTCTATCTCAGTGCACAAATATTTGAAGAGACTTACTAAGATATTATTGAAAGCAAAGGAACTGGAGAGAAAGAGGTGAGCAGAGATTAAAATGAAAGAAAAACTAGTACGGTGAAGGACTCTTGAAGCACACGGAAAGCCTGCTTGTGGCGCATGGCTAGAAATTGCAACCTAATTGCAAGGGACATTGTCACCTGCTTATTTAACTTATATGCAGAGTACATCATGAGAAACGCTGGGCTGGAGGAAGCACAAGCTGGAATCAAGATTGCCAGGAGAAATATCAATAACCTCAGATATGCAGATGACACCACCCTTAGGGCAGAAAGTCAAAAGGAACTAAAGAGCCTCTTGATGAAAGTGAAAGGGGAGAATGAAAAACCAACGTTGGCTTAAAGCTCAACATTCAGAAAACTAAGATCATGGCATCCAGTCCCATCACTTCATGGGAAATAGATGGGGAAAGAATGGACACAGTGGCTGACTTTATTTTCCTGGGCTCCAGAATCACTGCAGATGGTGACTGCAGCCATGAAATTAAAAGATGCTTACTCCTTGGAAGGAAAGTTATGACCAACCTAGACAGCATATTAAAAAGCAGAGACATTACTTTGCCAACAAAGGTCTGCCTAGTCAAGGCTATGGTTTTTCCAGTGGTCATGTATGGATGTGAGAGTTGGACTATAAAGAAAGCTGAGTGCCGAAGAATTGATGCTTTTGAACTGTGGTGTTGCAGAAGACTCTTGAGAGTCCCTTGGACTGCAAGGAGATCCAACCAGTCCATCCTAAAGGAGATCAGTCCTGGGTGTTCATTGGAAGTGTTAGGTCGGTAGAATAGGGAAAAGAAGTCCAAAATGGCAGTGGCCAAAAGACAAGGAAGGGAAAAGCCTGCAAAACAGAACAAAGGAAGGTCCGAGGACCGGAGTGAGGACCTCAGGTAAAACAATACTCCTGGCTGGCCCAATTTACATAGGGCAGGCCCAGGGGAAAAATAAAAACATAAAAAGAGGAGCCAAAGCTAGCTCTCTCTCTCTCTCTCCCGCGTGCTGGGCGCTCTTCTCTTCGTGTCTTTGGACCGACGTGCCCTCACGCCTTGAAGATGGATTTTCCTGCTATCTTCTAAATAAATAGAGCTGTAACACTGATTTGTCTGAGAGCTATAACATGGTCCATTCGAGACCTGAGAGCCATAACATGGTCTGTCCAAGACCCAAGAGCTGTGACACGCCGAGGGGGCTTTAATGTCTGTCACCCCAAATCTTTGTTGTGACGAGGCAAAAACCAAGGAGCATACACTCGCCTGACAGAAGGACTGATGTTGAAGCTGAAACTCCAATACTTTGGCCACCTGATGTGAAGAGCTGACTTATTTGCAAAGACTTTGATGCTGGGAAAGATTGAGGGCAGGAGGAGAAGGGGACAACGGAGGATGAGCCAGTTGGATGGTGAGAGGGCAACAGGCAGGAAGGCCAGGGGTCTCCAAATGGAGGAAATAGCCTGCAAGTGTCAGGCATTTTTATGCCTCTTAAGTGGCAGGAGGAAACAAACTAGCAGCACTTTTTTCTTCTCTATACAAATTTAGAAGGAAGTTTCCCTTAAAATACTGTGTTGCCATAATGACACCTGGTTTCACCTGAGGTTAACTATTCTCAAACCTTGAGTTAACCAATGCATTTTTCTTATGGAAATATTGGTCTTAAGCTATTTTAATATACTATGCATTTACCCCAGACTCTGTCTTCAAGTCAGTTCCGCCTAATGGCTCAGAACCTAGTTGACAAACCAGTATGTTTTACTCAGATATTGTTCCCCTAATCTATGTAAACGAAACTACTGGGGGTAATCTACACTCAGAGAAGGCAATGGCAAGCCACTCCAGTACTCTTGCCTAGAAAATCCCATGGATGGAGGAGCCTGGTAGGCTGCAGTCCATGGGGTCGCTAGGGGTCGGACACTTCTGAGCGACTTTACTTTCACTTTTCACTTTCACACATTGGAGAAGGAAACGGCAACCCACTCCAGTGTTCTTGCCTGGAGAATCCCAGGGACGGGGGAGCCTGGTGGGCTTCCATCTATGGGGTCACACAGAGTCGGACACAACTGAAGTGACTTAGCAGCAGCAGCAGCCCTTCTACAAGATTTAAGTTAATCATTTTATGGCCCGGGATGAATCATCTGGTGTCAAAATTATCCCAAAATGCATCTTATGGGTGAGGGGCCTGGTGCCACTCTGAGTTTTAAGACATTCCTTTATTTCATTAACAGACTGCTAGTGACAATATAACATCCAGGTGAAGACTAGCAGGGGGGTACTCTTTCTGCCCCCTTCTGATGCCTATGTCAGAAGCTTTCTCTATCTCCCTTATACTTTAATAAAACTTTATTACACAGAAGCTCTGAGCGATTAAGCCTCGTCTCTGGCCCCGGATTGAATTCTTCTCCTCCAGAGGAGGAACAATCAATGGCAACAATCAATGGCATCACCGACTCGATGGACATGAGTTTGGGTGGACTCCGGGAGTTGGTGATGGACAGGGAGGCCTGGCGTGCTGTGGTTCGTGGGGTCGCAGAGTCGGACACGACTGAGCGACTGAACTGAACCGAAAGCAAGGAAACACGGTCAATTTCACGTTTCACAGAGTCCATAAAGCAAGATCAAACCCATATTCCCTGATCCAGAGTCCAGTACACAAACAGCTCCTGCAGTTTGGGTGGGATGGGGCAGACGGCGAGACTGTGAAGGGGCAGCATGGGGGGGGGGATGTTTTTCTAGCAGCAGCAGTAGAACACTTCCACAACGTGATTGTGGTGGTGGTTACACAAATCTCCTGATGCTAAACTTGCATGAAACTCTACACCTGCTTTCTAGGTGGTGCAGCGGCAAAGAATCCACCTGCCAATGCAGGAGAGGGTTTGATCCCCAGGCTGGGACGATCCCCTGGAGTAGGAAGTGGCAACCCAGTCCAGTATTCTTGCCTGGCTTTTCCCATGGACAGAGGAGCCTGGCAGGCTACAGTCCACGGGGCCACAAAAAGTCAGACATGACTGAGCACGCAGGCAAACGAGAGCGATCTGAATAAATAAAGGCTGCGGGGTATAGCAGTGTCCGTCCCCTGGTGTTGATGGTATACTCTGGTTATGCATGATGTTACCTTTGTGGGGGACCAGGTGAAGGTGACCTGGGATCTCTCTGTACTATGTTTTCAATTTCAAATGGATAATCCTATGAGACCGTTTCATAGATATTTGAGAGTGTATGAAAGGCATCAGTTTGACTCTTAGCATGTGCAAAAGCAGTGACAGTTTCCAAACTACAATCTAAGAGGGCCTCAGAGGCAGCAATTTGACTCTGACTGGTGGGCTACTCTAAGTCTGTTATTATCTCAAAATAATAAGTTAAAAAGAACACTGGGCCACATGATAGGAGACATCTTGACATAACCCTGTAATACCTACAGCACCAAACTGTGTGGCCATCTAGTATAAACCCTGAATGCCAGTGGAAGATTCATCACTAAGGTAAAATTCAGTGCAGGCAATTCTGTACTGGGGACAAATGATGGCTCCAGTATAGAATGTCTGAGAGTTTGGCCAGATTTAGGACTTACTTCTTGTCGTTCAGTCGCTCAGTCGTGTCTGACTTTTTGTGACCCAATGGACTACAGCACTCCAGGCTTCCCTGTCCTTCACTGTCTCCCTGAGTTTGCTCAGACTCATGTCCATTGAGTCGGTGATACCATCCAACCATCTAATCCTCTGTTGTCCCCTTCTCCTCCTGCCTTCAATCTTTCCCAGCATCGGGGTTTTTTCCAATGAGTTGGCTCTTTGCATCAGGTGGCAAAAGTGCTGGAGCTTCAGCTTCAGCATCAATCCTTCCAATGAGTATTCAGGGTTGATTTCCTTTAGGATAAACTGGTTGGATCTCTTTCTTACTTGTTGAATGATGTAAAATCTTTCTTGATTTCATTAATATCTCAATTATTTTTACTTATAGTCCTTATTCTCAGATTGCAGATGACTCTTACTAAATTAATGGAGTCCTAATAACCACCAAGAAGGCTACCTCAGTGACAATTAAAGTCACAGTGGATTCTGAACCAGCATTCATGGTTTCCAACTTTACCATAGATCGTGAAGATACTGCTTACCATCCACATCAGGACAGCAGCTCTGTGCTAACCTCTGCCCACTTTCTCCAATTTCCCACATGGAAACACATGATGACTGGGCAGCAAAATCACTGGGGGCCTCACTCAAACTCAGACTTGTGGGCCCCACCCACAGGGACCCCACAGATTTGGGGTGGGACGCAGATTCAGCAACTCTAACATGTTTCCTGATGCTGCTGAGGCTGCTGCAGAACCACTCAGCTCACCCAGGAGGCAGCCAATAACACCAATCAGGCTTTATCAAAGCTGGCACCGGAATCTTTTCCAAGCTCAAGCATGTAGTTGACGGGACACTTGAGAGGAGGTCGCGTGTCATGTATTCAGTCTGTACTTTGTTGTTGAGTCACTCAGTCATGAACCTTTTGCCACCCTATGAACTGTAGCCGACCAGGGTCCTCTGTCCACGGGATTCTCCAGGCAAGAATACTGCAGTGGGTTGCCCTTTCCTCCTCCAGAGGGTATTCCCGATCCAGGGATCGCACCTGCATTTCCTGCATTGGGAGGCAGATTCTTTACCACTGAACCATCAGGAAAGCCCTCAGTCTCTATTTAGAGAAACCCTGGTCTCGTAAGCCTGGGGTGCAAAAGTGAACACTGTTATCAATATCAATATCATCCACCTTCTGCCACCTCTTTTATTCACAAAAAAAAAAAAAAAATAAGGAGACCTGGGAAGGGGGAGAGGGACTATTTGGAGCAAGATGTGGAGAAGCCTAAGAAAGAGATTTTTACCTCTCTGGAGACAGTCTGGAATTAAGAAATCCAATAACCCTCCTCTCTTCATCCTGTTCCAGCTCTTAATTTTGTTATGTTGGCTCTATCCATTAAAGTTCTATGGTCAGTTACAACATTTTTACAAACAATAATGCTAGCATTTTTGTCTGGAAGTTTCTACTAAACACTGCATTGCTAAGAAGCACAGGCTCTAGACCTGAGTTCTCCAGTCCAGCAGGCTTGAGCCACCTGTGGCTGGTGAGCGTGTGACATGTGGCTGGTATAACAGATACACTGTAAGCATATAATACACAGTGGATTTCGAAGATTTAAAATGAAAAAATAATGTAAAACATGGCATGTATGATTTTTATATTGGCTGAATGTTAAAAAGAAAATATTCTGAGTATATGACTAAATGAAATATGTTACAGAAATTTTAGTAAATAAAAGCATCTTTGACTAGAAAAATATAAAACTACTCTCAAAAAACCTTTTGCTGAGTGCTCTTTTGTGGTTGCAAGTTGAGTTTATAAACAACACAAGTTGTCCTGACATCATATGACACGTGTATCTTCATCAAGCTAGGAATAAATAACAGCTTTGTCTCACGTAAAGCTGGTCATGTGTCAGGCACTGTGCTACACTCTTCACACGTGTCAACTTTTCTAATCCTCCCGTGAATTAGATGGATTATTTTCCCTCTTAAATGGATGAGGAAACCAAGGCACGGAGAGGTAAAGTAACTTCCCCAGAGCCACACAGCTGACAAGCAGGGCAAATAGCATTCAAACCAAAGCAGCCTGGCCTGGGAGGCTAATCCTGAAAATTCAAACTCCTTTGCCACTTCACTAAGCCCTTGTGAAAGAAAAGGTTGTCATATTTACTGTATCAACACACTATCAAAATTTAAAGGATCAAAAACCTTGTTTTATTGATTGAGGGGAGTAGGCTGACATTGCTTTTATCGCTGACAATCACGATAATTTCAAATAGTCTAGAAATTTCAAATGGTCACCCGTCAACAACAGAATATGCTTTCGTCCTGTGACCCCCCAAACAAAAACAAAAGTCAACTTCCTTTGTTATTGTTCTAACACATGAGTGGCTTTTTGCATGCTTTTAGAATTGTGTTTCAGCCTGCCTATCACCATGTTCAAACTAGTTCTAAGATGCCATTTTCAAGTTGTAAGTCTCTGATTTCTAAAAGAACAGAAAGAAAAGGAAGAATAAATAAGAAGTTCTCCTTACTAATCAATCCTGAATGAGAGAGGAAGTAAATTGTTCATGTTTTGTTGAAAATGTTCCAAAAGGCCCCAAACCAAACCCCAGACATCTCCACTCTTCACTCCCATCAATTATTCATTGTAATGACGAGTGTGACACTTGCAGAGGCTTCAAAAATGAATGACAGCATCCAGAGAGATCTTAACTCTCACTTTGGCAGAAGTGCTGCAGCGATGCTGCGACAGTTACAGTGGCCTGCAGGGTCTGCTGCCCACGCCCTTGTCTCCACACCTCACTCACCCTTAGAGAAGAACTGAGATTTGTTTGCTTAGAGGAGTCGTCCTGCTTTTCTAATTGCCTCTGTCGACCATATTTTTTTGAGATTTGAATAGATGGCTAAGAACTGGGGAAACAGCAGAAGCCAATGGAGCTCCTAAAGTCATCAATCTCATGTGAAATGAAATAACAGTGTTAGTCGCTATTATAAGTGCCTGACTCTTATGCTACCCCAAGGACTGTAGCCCGCCAGGCTCCTCTGTCCGTGGGATTCTCCAGGCCAGAATATTGGAGTGGGTTGCCATTCCCTTCTCCAGGGGATCTTCCCCATCCAGGGACTGAACCCGCATCTCCTGCATTGCAGGAGGATTCTTTACCATCTGAGCCATCAGGGAAGTCCCCACATATCCTGAACCAAAGATAGGAAGAGGAAAGAGACAGGAGGCAGGACAGGGCAGCAGATGATGCTTGAAGAAGAAAGGCAGAGGGTCCCTGTGGTGTCTGGAACTCTATTGTCTGATGTGATGCCAAGAATCACATCAGTTCTTAGGCAAAAGTGAAAAAAAATTAATAATGGATGATAACAACTTTGTTCCAAATTTTAAAGAATTGTACATCCAAAGCCCTAACCTTGGAAGAAATTTCTTTATCCTCTACGATACTGACAAGCTAAAACTCCTGCCATAATAAGAATATTTGTAGGCATACATATAAAACAGACTTGAGGAATAACCATTTTCTTACTTTCTGCTTAAGAATCTTTACACTGAAAAAGTCAACATGAGCAATAATGGCTTCAAAATTAAACAGAAATAAAACCTTTAATTATTCATCCAACTCCTCAGAGTTTCTTTCTTGCTTCTAAATGATACAAACAATGAGCATGTTTCAGAAGCTGAAAAAAAAAAAAAAAAACTAAAGAAACCACAGTGTGTAAAAGTAAGTCAAATATACCTTTCTCCTTTTATTATCAAGACCATTGACCATCTGAATGCATACTTTCTGAATGTTCATTTACATGTCACCATAGTCTAGATTTAAGAACAACCTGTTTTAAGGACCTGCCATATATCACAGAGAACTCTGCTCAATGTTCTAAAGCAGGCTGGATGGGAAGGGAGTTTGGGGGAGAATGGATACAGGTATACGTATGGCTGAGTCCCTTCCCTGTTCACTTGAAACTATCACAACATTGTTAATAAGATATACTCCGATACAAAAAAAAATATTTTTTTAATTGAAGTCATAAAAATTAAAAAAAAAAAGAACAACCTGTTTAGCTCCCAATAGGTTTGGAAACACAGGACAGGTTAAAGTAGTCAGTTGCAGAAGTAAGAAGCTGACAACATTTTAGTAAAACTCATCTGAGGACATTTCTGACTCTGCCGATCAGAGGGGAAAAAACTGCAGATCTGTTTTAAATCACTCAAAAATCCAGCACAGATTTCTACATTTCTAAATAAATCCGAATGAGACTAAAGACACCTGTGCACTAGCATTTTGCTTATCCACACAAATCTTTGAGAAATTTTCAATTTCATCTTCGTTTAGTTTCTTACCTTCATAGAAAAAACAAAGGGTGTCCTCCTCAGAGACACGAAACTCACACATCAATTCTACAAGTTACACAATTGCAACACTTAGGGAAAGATGAAAAGCAAAAGTAGGTAACTTACCCCTGGAAGTTTATCAGACAGGATTTGCTTTACTCCAAGGATCCTGCTCCTCTGATAGCTTGCACAGGGAAGTGGCTTTTTATAACCTGAGCCTTCTCAGCCCCGCCCTCTTCTCTGAAGTTCTTTTAAGAGGAGGAACCAAAATAAATAAATAAATAACTACAGGCACCAAATACACTGACTTTGAGTAAAGAATGCATATTCACAGAACAGAGTATTTTAAATGCTCATAAAGCAGAATACCAAATCCCCACTCTTGGCTTGCCAATTGTATCATAGTATTATACACACTAAAGCTGAATTTCTACAATGATGGCACACTTTAAAAACCACAAATGAAATAGGAAACGCTCATTATGGAAAGTCATGACAAGATTAATTAATAGATTAAAAGCTAATGATGAAGATTAAGAAATTTTCTTAAGTAGAGGAAATCTAGCACATGTATTTTCATTGGTTTTGTTAACTTTCTCCACACTGACATATATTCAGTATTGGGATGGCTGGCAGGGCTGAGGTGCAAGTCTCAAGAGATCTCAGCAAGGCCGGGGGGCTTCCCAGCCAGCCCGGTGGTTAAGACTCCCTGCTCTCAATGCAGGGGGACTGGGTTCAATCTCTGGTCGCAGAACTAGATCCCACATGCCACACTGGCATGCCTCGATAGTCAAATAAATAAATATTTTTTAAAACTCAGCAAGCCTGGCTTCATTAATTTATTGTTATTTCCATGCCCCCTTTAAACTATGCTTTGTCTTTGTGAAAACTCCACTAGGAGAGATAAAATAATAATCAGTGGTGGACAATTTTCAGTCACTTTATTTAAATGATGTACCACAAGCATCATTTAAACAGTTTTGTTATAATGTTCCTTGAAAAGTGAAGTGAAATCTGCTCAGCCGTGTCCATCTCTTTGCGACCCCATAGATTACAGTCCATGGCATTCTCCAGGCCAGAATACAGGAGTGGGTTGTCTTTCTCTTCTCCAGGGGATCTTCCCAACCAAGGGACCGAACCCAGGTCTCCCACATTGCAGGCATGTTCTTTACCAACTGACCGATTCTGTTGCTGCTGCTAAGTCACTTCAGTCGTGTCCGACTCTGTGTGACCCCATAGACGGAAGCCCATCAGGCTCCCTTGTCCCTGGGATTCTCCAGGCAAGAACACTGGAGTGGGTTGCCGTTCCCTTCTCCAATGTGTGAAAGTGAAAAGTGAAAGTGAAATCGCTCAGTCGTATCCGACCCTTAGCGACCCCACGGACTGCAGCCTACCAGGCTCCTCCATCCATGGGATTTTCTAGGCAAGAGTACTGGAGTGGCTTGCCATTGCCTTCTCCAACCGATTCTGTTGTGTAGCCATATATGAAGTATACATTTCAGGTAAGTAGAAATAGGATGGTATAATTTAAAATTTGATAAGCAAATGCCAAGAGGCTAGGGATTAAATATAATGGAAGTCAAGGGGCAATTTTGTAAAGACAGAGGGGTTTGATCAAAATGTGAAAGGAGGGAGATGACATAATTAATTATAGTGGTAACTCCTAGGAAAAGCTTATTCAATTCAGGGAGGAAACCCTGTTGACAAAGAAAATCTTTAAGAAAAAGCTTAAGATACGGCCACAAATACTCCAAGGGTCAGACAGGCAATGAAAATGAATAATGTGACCTAGTGTGAAGCAATAGGGAAGGGTGAGGACTGTGGAAAACTGGGAACATTGGAGTCGCATCTGAATGAGGACCCACGTAAGAAGAGATCTAGCCAGAAGCAGAGAGAGAATCAGAGCAATCTCAAAATCGCCACAAATGTGGAGCCCAGGACTAAACACTCTCACACCCTTAACCCCACAATTTCCTTTCTGACACACACCCATGTACACACACACACAGACAAGGCCACGGATCTCGTCCTCTCTGTCCTTAGACTGCAATCTGCACGGCATCCTTCCAGGTAATTTTAGAGATGCAAAGGAATTGGAAAGCAGAGCCTAACGTTTAGTTTGAAAACCAAGCTATGAACTGAAAAAGGCTAGAAAGCTAGGAAATTACAGAGACTGAAGAACCAACTGCATACTGCTCTGCTGTGGAGAATAATCCTTGTTAAAGCTGGCGGTGCAGTGACCCCAGGCTGGCAGAAGGAAAGCCGAGAGCAGAGGGGGATGAGCGCAGAGTGGGGGAGGTGTGAGAGATGGTGGGGGGAGGAGGAGCTCCTCAGGTGAACCATGGAGAGCCGTTGAACGAGGGGATTTAGAGCTGTGTTTGCAGAAGAAGATTCAAAATGCTTGTTGCCAGGACTTCCCTGATGGTCCAGTTAAGACTGCACCTCCCAACGCAGGGAGTGCTGGTTGGATCCCTGTTTGCAGAGTTAAGATCCCACATGCCTTGAGGCTAAGAAACCTAAACTTATAACAGAAGCAATATTGTAACAAATTCAATAAAGACTTCTTAAATTGTCCACATAAAAAAATCTCTAAAAAGACAAAAAGTACATGCTGCCAAGTAATTGGTGTGAGTTCCAAAACAGGGTGTACAGTTTCCTCTGGGGTTTAAACTATACCTAGGGAGGAAAAACCAAAGGAGAAGGAGGCTGCCTTGATGCTGGGGAGAACCAACCGGGCTGAGACCGGAGGAATGTCACGGTCCTGAGGAATCAGAATAACCCGGCTTTGAGCCCCAGGTTTCAGGGCTTAGACTTGGGTTTTCTGGGTTTGCAGGGCAATCTCCTGTGGTCCTCAACAGTAACAGGGAAAGTCGCAACAGCAGGAGCTGGAGGGGTTGGGACCAGGGGAGATGAGAGTCCCCGGGCAAACGCAGGCCCTCCGAGGTCTCGGGCAAGCTGGGCTCTCTGAGCATGAAGAGGCCAGGACAGGACTGGATGCTGCCTACCCCCGTTATGGGCTGAATCATGTCTCCCTCCAAATCTGTGTTAAACTCCTACCCTCCAGGACCTTGGGGCTTCCCTGTTAGCTCAGTTGGTAAAGAATCCACCTGCAATGCAGGAGACCCCGGTTCGATTTCTGGATCGGGAAGAGTCCCTGGAGAAGGGCAAGGCTACCCACTCCTGTACGCTGGCCTGGAGAATTCCATGAACTGTATGGTCCATGGGGTTGCAAAGAGTCGGACACGACTGAGCATCTTTCACTTTCGCTTTCCCAGAACCTCAGGATGTGACTATATTTGGATACAGGATTTCTGCAAAATTAATCAGGTTAAAACGGGGTTGTTAGGGTGGACCCTGATCAACTGGTGTCCTTATAAGAAGGGGAGAAGAAGTCATAGACAGACACAGAGGGAAAGACATGTGAAGACTCAGAAAAAAACATGCCAAGGAGAGACCTCAGAGGAAATCAAACCTGCATGCAGACTTGACCCTGGGCTTCCAGCCTTCACAACTGAAGAAATAAGTGTTATTTAAGCCCCCCAGCCTGTAGCATTTTGTTCGGGCAGCCCGAGAAAACTCATACAGGCCAGATATAGGAGGACTTGTCAATCTCCCTGGGGAAAGCCAGACCCACCGCAGATGCCCATAGAAAGACCAGAAAATTCCCAGGGGAGACTGTGGGGCACCCCCATCCCCAGCCTCCATCTTCGGCACCGTATAGCAACTGTGTCCTTCTGAGGAGAGGTAAAATGGGCTTTTACTGTAACTGATAGAAATACTGGGGGCCAAGTAACCCGTCTCGGTCTCAGAGTGAGATAAATGAAGCAACAAAGGACTTTTTCTCTTTTATTTTCTGATTATTAAACCATCAAGTTCTTTGCTCTGTCCCAATTTTCATCGTAACTCCAAACTTGTATCCACAGCAAACAAAGTATCACTTGGCCTAAACAAGCCCCATTCAAATGTCTTCAGTGTGTCCTTAAATTCTTCAGTGAATGGAACCTTAACATAAGTAAACGCTGTCCAACGGGAAGGATGGAGGTGAAAATGAAGATGGAGGTGAAGATGTGTGTGTGTGTGTGTTAGTTGCTCAATCGTGTCCAACTCTTAGTGACCCCATGGTCTGTCCATGAGATTCTCCAAGCAATAATTAGCCATTCCCTTCTCTAGGGGATCTCACCAACCCAGGGATCAAACCCAGGTCTCCCAACATTGTGGGCAGATTCTTTACCATGTGAGCCACCAGGGAAGCCCAGAGGTGCACAGGTAAATGTAGACATATAGGAATAGAAGCAGAAGTGCAGGCATAGACATAGCAAAGATGTGTGCATATAAATACAGAGTATAGGTATATAGCCTACAACTTTCTCATTTTATCCAAGACTTATTGAAATGCCCGAATTCCTCTACGGAGACAAACATGACTTTTTTAGAGAATTTAAAATACTGTACAAGGTTGTGCTCTCTTTCTGTGCCAGGAGGAGGCTTCTCTGAGCAAATTCATTGGCAAGCCAGAGAGACCTTTCAGTCACCTTTATGCCCAGAACAGGCTTCACAGGTGAAAACTGGCATTGGCCCGACGAGTCCCTCAGAGCCCTCTCAGCCCCACAACAGTGAGCAGAGTCCATCAGCTCAGTGCGTGGACCAGATTCTCACTTTTGCTTCCCTGTTTTCTGTGCTGTGAGAAAACAAGCCAAAATTGAATAAACTAGAAGCTGATGGTGGTGTGTGCTAAGTCGCTTCAGTCGTGTCCCACGTTTTGTGAATCTATGGACTGTAGCCTGCCAGACTCTTCTCCAGAAAAGAATACTGGAGTGGGTTGCCATGCCCTCCTCCAGGGGATCTTCTCAAGCCACGAGCTGAACCTGTGTCTCTTCTGTCTCCAGCACTGGCAGACAGACAGTAAATTGGTTCTTTACCACTAGCAGGTGATGTTGAGCGATATAGCATGGATGCATGTGATGAATGCTGCTGAACTAGACGCTTAAAAATGGGGAAGATGGCAGATCTTATGTCAGGTCAACGAAATGATTTCATATGTCAATGAAAAATATTTTTTTTTAAATGTTGAATGAAAAAGCATCTCATTGTAGGCAGTCTTGCCTCATATATTACTGGGTTATGTTTGTTTCCTGGTACTCATAAATGTATGTATTTTATTTCCAGATCTCTTTCCCTAAGTTGCTGTTATGAAAGAGTATTCTGCCAACTGTAGATACAATTACACATGTTAAAGCAGATCTGGAGTCTAAGATGCTAAGTGACTGTGAAACTGAGAAATACATTCATAGCTGCAGGAACCAGACAGAGGACAGAGGACTTTCCTTTTGGTTTTTGTTTTTTTATTTTGAAAAGAAGAGATTTTTATTCTAAAGAAAAACAATTCCAGTGAATTGTGCAGAAATACTGGTTTTTACACCATCCTGCAGGTCAGGAAGCAACAGTTAGAACTGGACATGGAACAACAGACTGGTTCCAAATAGGAAAAGGAGTACATCAAGGCTGTATATTGTCACCCTGCTTATTTAACTTATATGCATGAGGAACGCTGGGCTGGAAGAAGCACAAGCTGGAATCAAGATTGCCGGGAAAAATATCAATAACCTCAGATATACAGATGACACCACCCTTATGGCAGAAACTAAAGGACCTCTTGATGAAAGTGAAAGAGGAAAGTGAAAAAGTTGGCTTAAAGCTCAACATTCAGAAAACTAAGATCATGGCATCTGGTCCCATCACTTCTGGGCAAATAGATGGGGAAACAGTGGAAACAGTAACAGACTATTTTTGGGGCTCCAAAATCACTGCAGATGGTGACTGCAGCCATGGAATTAAAAGACACTTGCTTCTTGGAAAAACAGTTATGACCAACCTAGACAGCATATTAAAAAGCAGAGATATTACTTTGCCAACAAAGGTCCATCTAGTCAAAGCTGTGTTTTTTTCAGTGGTCATGTATGGATGTGAGAGTTAGACTATAAAGCTGAGCACTAAAGAATTGAGAATTTTGAACTGTGGTGTTGGAGAAGACTCTTGAGAGTCCCGTGGACTGCAAGGAGATCCAACCAGTCCATCCTAAAGGAGATCAGTCCTGGGTGTTCATTGGAAGGACTAATGTTGAAGCTGAAACTCCAATACTTTGGCCACCTCATTCGAAGAGCTGACTCATTTGAAAAGACCCTGATGCTGGGAAAGATTGAGGGCAGGAGGAGAAGGGGACGACAAAGGATGAGATTGTTGGATGGCATCACTGACTCGATGGACATGGGTTTGGGTGGACTCCAGGAGTTGGTGATGGACAGGGAGGCCTGCTGTGCTGCAGTTCATGGGGTCGCAAAGAGTAGACACAACTGAGCAACTGAACTGAACTGAACTGAAAGGAAACCTTAGCAATCTGTTTGGGGTTTTTTTGTCTTTTTTTTGATGTAGAAAAGTTATTAAAGTTGGGATCTTAAATTGTGCGAGGAGAAAAAAAAAAAAAGCACCATTGAGTGTCAAAGTCCTAAAAGCAGAACTCATTTTGTGCAATGAACATAAGGAAAGACTACTGTATAGTTTTTGTTTTGCTTTTTGTTTTGTTTTGTTTCATTTTTCTTTTAAATGAGGAAAATCTTTGCTTAAGGGTTGCCTACTTTAATTGGAGTAAATCTGAATGATCCTACTCGTTTGGAGTAAAACTTAGTGCTTACCCGTTTCCAGTTGTATTTAGCTTCTGGTTGGAATTCGAATAAATGAAAACCTAAATAAAATAGGTGAAAGTTCCCTGACTATTCAGGTGAATACGCACACACGCACAAACACACATACACACAATATTGAATGAAATTGGCTCTGAGCTTTTGCTAACTGTGGGAGCTCAAGAAAGCAGCTTAACCCCCGACTCCCAGCTCCTCTCCACCATGCGGGATCCTAACACTTGCATCTCAGGCTGTGCCAGGATTTGGGGGGAATTTTGAGAGGACAGCCGCTGTGGAGGCACTGACCATGTTAGCATCCTTCCTCCTCTGACATTTGTCCGCTCAGCTCGGCAGCCCTGTGTCTTGGGCGCCTCTTTGCAGACCGGGCAGGCGCCTTTTTCTGTCTGCCAGCACCCACGGAGGCAGGAAGGCGAGCCCCAGTGTGTTTCCGCCCACGTTTCCTTTTGTGACCCATGACCTCCTGCATCAGCCTTTCAGGGCCTCAGCTTGGAAATGACATCCACGCTCCCCCCCTGACCCCTGAGACCTGCTGAACCAGGAATCCGATGTTTCTCAGGTGTGACAGAGTTTGACCACTGCAGCTCTGAAGAAACAAGTGCCAGCAGTTGAAATGCAGTCAGCTGAACAAGGCCGAGCACGGCCAGTGGGTGTCGGTGAATGTGCTGTCCGGGGACAGGGAGCTGGACCACTACACAGAAGAGTGGCCACACTCCCTGGGGGACCCCCAATGTCACCTACAAGGCTCCTTGTCCGCAAGCGTAAGCAAAGTTCAACACGTGCACTTTTCACCCAGAGCTAAGGTTCTTTCTACTATACCGCTGTCTCCTTACTATATGCTATATACATAGGCTTCCCTGGTTGCTCAGAGGGTAAAGCGTCTGCCTGCAGTTTGATCCCTGGGTCGGGAAGAGCCCCTGGAGAAGGAAATGGCAACCCACTTCAGTACTCTTGCCTGGAGAATCCCAAGAACAGAGGAGCCTGGTGGGCTACAGTAGTCCATGGGGTCGCAAAGAGTCAGACACAACTGAGCGACTTCACTTTCACCATACATGAATACCATATATACAGTATGAGTGAGTGGGTGAGAGTCGCTCTGTTGTGTCCAGCTCTTTGCGACCCCATGAACTAGTCCATGGAATTCTCCAGGCCAGAGTACCGGAGTGGGTAGCCTTTCCCTTCTCCAGGGGATCTTCCTGACAGAGGGATCTAACCCAGGTCTCCCGCACTGCAGGCTGATTCTTTACCAGCTGAGCCGCAAGGGAAGCCCAAGAATACTGGAGTGGGTAGTCTATCCTTTCTTCAGGGGATCTTCCCAACCCAGGAATTGAACTGGGGTCTCCTGCATTGCAGGCAGATTCTTTACCAACTGAGCTATTAGGGAAGCCCATATATACAGTGAAGTGCAGTGAAGTCGCTCAGCCGTGTCCGACTCTTTGCGACCCCATGGACTCTAGCCTACCATGCTCCTCTGTCCATGGGATTCTCCAAGCAAGAGTACTAGAGTGGGTTGCCATTTCCTTCTCCAGAGGATCTTCCCAACCCAAGGATTGAACCTGGGTCTCCTGCTTTAGGAGGAGGCAGACGCTTTACCATCTGAGCCACCAGAGAGTATAGTAAATAGCCCATACATACTATCTGCAGTATATATACAATGTGTACTATATACTGACTCTGAGCTACTGCAGACCCCACAGGTCATGGGAGAGATTTCTCGGCCAACTGTGCCCCCAAAAGAACCCATCTTCAAAGCAGGGCTGTCCTGCCCTCCTCCATGGTCCCCACCCCTGGTACAGAGGCTTCCTATAGGAGATGTACAGAGGCCATGAAACAGAGCCCAGACGTCAGCATGTGTGCAAGGGCCCTGCCCTGGCTCCCTTCCATCTTCACAAGCTGCTCCCTCTCTAAACTCCCAACTTCCAGGTCCACTGGGGCTGCCTCCACTCCAGGCACTTGGGCCAGCTCTCCCGCATCCTTCCCCCCAAAGACCGGGCACAGCTGTGCGTGGCAGCCTCTCCCTCTGACTGAGTCTGCTCCACTGGAGCTGATTGCAAGGACACAGCCTCTGCCCCAGGGTGGGAGGACCCATGTGAGCCTTACATGAAGAGTCCACCCTCAAGAAGAGGCTGCACTTGCAACTTTTCATGAGTTCATGAGACCATCCTTCCCTGACCATTTGCCTAAACTCGGCCCTGGCCCTGACTCAAACCTTCAAGTGCACATGAACCAGCTGAGGATCTTGTTAACGGCAGATCCTGGCTCAGCAGATAGAAGTCAGGATCAAGGATGCTACATCTTTAACAGAAAGAACCAGATTTCTGCCAGGACCACAGTCAACTCCAAGACCAGCAGCCATGAGAAAGGGAGGAACCAGAAAAGTGGTCAGGATAAAGTGCCACCCACCTGAAAATGGTCCTTCAGGTGAACCCAGGAACCACCTCTGCCTAGGGGAGAAGGGGTCCCTCTGGATTTTGTGCTCCTCAGTCATCTCCCCAGCCCCCCCAAATTCTGCTCCACTGGCAGAATCAGAAGTAGCTGGCTCACTAAGGCACCAGTCTCTCCTCTGGTCTCCAGTGACAGGCTCCTGTTCTAGCCATGACTTCAAGGTGTCAGAGCGCTGGCCAGCCTCAGCCTGACTTGCCCTGTGCCACTTATATTTCCCTGCATCCCACTTCCATTGCAGGTGAACTGACAAGGGAACTGTGTGGCTTGACGTCTGTTTAGAGATCAGAGTTTTCCTGAGTGACTTGATAAGAAGCAGGGGCTTAAAACTCTCTCACATCATGGCTAGCCCTCCTCCGTTACACCAGACCTAAGAGACTAGATGAAGCTCTTCCATAGTTTTGCTATGTCAGCCAAGTCGCTTTTCACGTGAGAAGCAACACGGGGGCCAGATGCAAGAATGAACAGGAGTTTTATAGACAAATGGAAATGGAGGTAAACATAGAGACAGAGGCAGGTAAAGAGATGGAGAAGAGGAGGCTGGAGATGCGGACGAAGAGGCCGCAGGACAGAGGTGGAGGTGGAGACGAGAGAGGAGGATGGAGATGCGGACGAAGAAGCCGCAAGGCAGAGGTGGAGGTGGAGACGAGAGAGGAGGATGGAGATGCGGACGAAGAAGCAGCAAGGCAGAGGTGGAGGTGGAGACGAGAGAGGAGGATGGAGATGCGGACGAAGAAGCAGCAAGGCAGAGGTGGAGGTGGAGACGAGAGAGGAGGATGGAGATGTGGATGAAGAAGCCGCAAGGCAGAGGTGGAGGTGGAGGTGAGAGAGGAGGCTGGAGATGCGGACGAAGAGGCCGCAGGACAGAGGTGGAGGTGGAGACGAGAGAGGAGGATGGAGATGTGGACGAAGAAGCAGCAAGGCAGAGGTGGAGGTGGAGACGAGAGAGGAGGATGGAGATGCGGACGAAGAAGCAGCAAGGCAGAGGTGGAGGTGGAGACGAGAGAGGAGGATGGAGATGTGGATGAAGAAGCCACAAGGCAGAGGTGGAGGTGGAGGTGAGAGAGGAGGATGGAGATGCGGACGAAGAAGCAGCAAGGCAGAGGTGGAGGTGGAGACGAGAGAGGAGGATGGAGATGTGGACGAAGAAGCAGCAAGGCAGAGGTGGAGGTGGAGGTGAGAAAGGAGGATGGAGATGTGGACGAAGAAGCAGCAAGGCAGAGGTGGAGGTGGAGGTGAGAAAGGAGGATGGAGATGTGGACGAAGAAGCAGCAAGGCAGAGGTGGAGGTGGAGACGAGAGAGGAGGATGGAGATGTGGATGAAGAAGCCGCAAGGCAGAGGTGGAGGTGGAGGTGAGAGAGGAGGATGGAGATGCGGACGAAGAAGCAGCAAGGCAGAGGTGGAGGTGGAGACGAGAGAGGAGGATGGAGATGTGGACGAAGAAGCAGCAAGGCAGAGGTGGAGGTGGAGGTGAGAAAGGAGGATGGAGATGTGGACGAAGAAGCAGCAAGGCAGAGGTGGAGGTGGAGACGAGAGAGGAGGATGGAGATGTGGACGAAGAAGCAGCAAGGCAGAGGTGGAGGTGGAGGTGAGAGAAGCACCAAAGTGAAGCGGACCAGGAGTAACTCAGACTCGGAGACCAAGTAGGTGCCGTTCACTACATAAATGTAAACTCTGATAATGTTCCTGAGGCTTTTACAAGAACGCTCAGAATGAGACAGAATACCGTAGCACCAAGCACTCCACCTCCGGAAGACAGGTCTGGATTTAAGCCCAGGCTCCAGGACAACCTTGGACGAGGTCCCTGACCTCCCTGACTCAACGTCTTCCCCTCCAGCACCCCCTCTAAAGCTCTCAGCTCAAGGGTCATGATACAGGGTAAAGAGTCAGTGAACATCCAGCACTGCTGAGAGAATTAAGCTCCTTACACACCGCAGTGTGCTCTCTGACAACAATGCACAAACACTCCGTGAGTGTCAGACAAGCGTGTCCGTGGCACTGATGAACAGAACTCAAAGTGGGTTATGAGACTTCAAGTAGATCCTTTCAAAGAGCCACGGAGGAAAGTGCACTTTGAAATCTGCAATTCCGATAGACTAAGCAAATGGGGTGGTGAGATGGAAGAGTGTCTTTTGAGGAAATGTTTTTGGCCTGCCTCCAGCCTGAGTGTGCTCCAGCTTCCAAGTATGAGAAGAAATGAAACTCTGAATATTGAAAATACTCACAGTGGTCCATTTGGCCTATATGACCTTTCTCCATCCCATTTTGGCGCTTCGGGCAATAAGAACACATTTCTTCCCTTTTACCCAAATTACCGAAACTTTGCTCGAGAAGACAAAAGACTCTCTGAGTGATTTCTGACCACTTTTATGTGGTAATGGTGCGAGAAGAAAAACGCATTCCAGGCCCACTTGGATTAGCGGAACTGCTTGTCTTCTTTCTCCTTTGGGGGAAGGGAAACCCATCCAAAGACAGAAAGGATGCTTGAATGCTATTTAAAAGCATGATGGCTATGGTTGATGAAGTGTAATGGAAAAAAGAACATGCAAACAGTGGACAATTAGGATTATTAGAAGTATTACCATCCCACAGAGTGGTCCCTAAGTGGAAAAGGGTTCAAGAGTCAGAATCAAAAATAGCCTAGCTAACCCAAATTATAACTAAATATTTGTCCTCAAAGTAACCTGACGGGAAAGACATTTTCCAAGGTGAGAGCAACCACTACAGTTTGCTGACCCCTAGAAGTCCCATCCATCCAACCAGCATTGACTGGCTGCCAGGATCCGGGCTGAAAAGTGAAAGTGAAAGTCACTCAGTTGTGTCCTACTCTTTGCGAGCCCCCATGGACTACACAGTCCATGGAATTCTCCAGGCGAGAATACTGGAGTGGGTAGCTTTTCCCTTCTTCAGGGGGTCGTCCCAACCCAGGGATCGAACCCAGGTCTCCCACATTGCGGGCAGATTCTTTACCAGCTGAGCCATCAGGGAAGCCCAGGATCCAATCTAGGGGCTGCAAATTCAAATACATTGAAGGAAAAGACTGGACACTATGAATTCAGTCCAGTAAGAAGAATCTTGCAGGAGAAACTGGTGTCTGAATTGGGATTCTGGTCAGTTTCCGTGAGGCAGTCCATCCAACAGCCAAGGATAGGCTTTCTGTTAAGCGTTCCTCCTTATATCCATTCTGTCAAGGTCCGTCTAGTCAAGGCAATGGTTTTTCCCGTGGTCATGTATGGATGTGAGAGTTGGACTGTGAGGAAGGCTGATCGCCGAAGAATCGATGCTTTTGAACTGTGGTGTTGGAGAAGACTCTTGAGAGTCCCTTATACTGCAAGGAGATCCAACCAGTCCATTCTAAAGGAGATCAATCCTAGATGTTCATTGGAGGGACTGATGCTAAAGCTGAAACTGCAATACTTTGGCCACCTCATGCGTCGAGTTGACTCACTGGAAAAGACTCTGATGCTGGGAAAGGTTGGGGGCGGGAGGAGAAGGGGACGACGGAGAATGAGATGGCTGGATGGCATCACCGACTCTGTGGACATGAGTTTGAGTGAACTCCGGGAGTTGGTGATGGACAGGGAGGCCTGGCGTGCTGTAATTCATGGGTTCACGGAGAGTTGGACACGACTGAGCGACTGAACTGAACTGAACTGAATGACATCTCAGGTGGGAAATCATTGGACCATTTGCTTATTTTACCAGAAATTTCGGTTCTGAGATTTACCATCACAAACTTGCTCTGCAACTGCGTGCATGTGTACACCTATGACAACAGCTAATATTTACGGAGAGCCTGTTCTGCGTCAGGCACACTTCTTGGTTCTTGACGTGTGCGTAGTCATGGGACCGTCCAGAAAACCTGGAGTGGGGGGTGCCATACTACCACCAACCCCATTTTACAGATAATGCAACTGAGGCACAGATGGCTTGGACAACTTGCCAAAAGTTACATTATGAACAAGTGCCAGAGCCAGCTTTGGTAACCAGACTGCGTGGTTCTGGAGCCCTTCTGTCTGACCTCTCTGTTACAGGCACTTATGCAGATATGTATACACAAACACATACCTACACACACATAGATACACGCACACACACAAATACACGCTTAGACACAGATACGTACAAACACGTGCCCACACACAGAGATACACGCACAAACACAAATATGTACCTACACACTCATCATAGATACATGCACGCACACAAACACATATCTACACACACATACATACATGCACGCACACACAAACACATATCTACGCACACATACATACATGCACGCACACACAAACACGTACCCACACATACACTCAGAGTTACTCAGCTCAGAGGCACAGGGAGGCAAGGTGGCCCAAATCAAAAGCAAAGGTCAGGGCTGTTTCAGCTGTCCTTTCCAGCCTTCCTATGGTGAGACAAGTTATGTTTTCAGGGATTTCCAAGGACTGCCCTTGACGTCTTCACTGACGTGTCCAATATGCACATCCCAGACTTAGTAGGTCCCATCCATGGTGTCTGAGTCCCAACCATCTCCTCTCTCTCTTAATCTACACCCTCCCCATGGCAGCTCACAGGCTCCTGGAGTCATCCTCCACTCTGGAGTCATTCCCGTTTCTTTTTCCCCTGTGACCCAACCCACCCATAATCCCTGTTGTCTCTGCCTCCAGTTCCAATCCTGCAAACCCCAAACCCACCATCTCTCTGATTCCTGCCACTCCTTCCTCCTGCTCAGTCTCTGCCACCTGTCTCCTGGAAGCTGATCTGCCAGTTTTGCTCCCACGATCCCCTCTCCCGCTTCTCTAAAGCCATCTCGTCAAAGCATCAGACCGTATGAGCCCCCTCCTTACACTCTTTGGGTGGCCTCCCACTGAAGTTGGGATAAGACCTGCCCCTCTTGTCCTCATCCAGCTCCTGGTGTTTCCCATCTCCCCCAGATCTTCCAGCACGTGGCTGCTTTGAGGATGCGGAGGGTGGAGGTTAAGAACTCAGGCTCCAGGAGAGCACTGCCTCCACCATTGCCCCTGGGTGACCTTGGGCAGGTTTCTTAGCCTCCCTGTGCTGTTTCCTCACCTAGAAAACAGTGAAGATAATCACAGTATCTACCCAGGGCTCTCATGAGAACTAATGAGTTAACCCACGTGAAGCGCTCAGAGCACTGCCTTCCCTAAGCATGTGCACTGTGGTATTGTTATTACTGTTATCATCAAATCAACTGTGAGCTTTGACTCGAGAGTCAGACCACCACTCCCTGTGTGACCTTGGACAAGTTCCCTGACTTCTCTGGGCTCAGTTTTCTCGTTTGTACATGCAGATAATTATACCATCCTCACAGATATTTTGTGAGGATTTTATTAGTTAATCTGTGCCACACACTCAAGATAGCACTTGGCACCTAGGAAGCATTCAGAAATGCTCATTATCATCATCGCCGTGTTCTTAACAGCCTTCTCCCAGTCTCTGACCATCCCCTCATTCAGGAAGTCCTCCCCGATCCCCCAGGTCAATCACTCTGTGTTCTGGCGCCTTGTCCTGTTTTCCACCCTCGCATCGATCACCACCAGCTCTTCGATTCTGCTGCTCCACGTTGCTGATCTCCTCTCTCTCCCCCCAACCTTTACTCAGCCTCACCAGGGAGGCAGCAGCCTTGTCTTCTTGACAAGGGTTCCCCCCGGGCCTGGAGTAGTGCTTGTAGCACATGGTGTTGTGTTAACTGCTCAGTCGTTTCTGACTCTGCATGGAGCCTGTAGCCCGCAGGCTCCTCTGTCCGTGGAATTCTCCAGGCAAGAATACTGGAGTAGGGAGCCATTTCCTTTTCCAGGGTGTCTTCCCAACCCAGGGATTAAACCCAGGTCTCCCCCATTATAAACAGGTTCTTTACTGTTCTGAGCTGCCAGGGATCAGCAAAAGCCAAATGAACAAAATAAGTTACAGAAGTCAGTTTTGCACATATGGAAATGCCCCTTTGTTCCCTGGGGTTGTTATTCTGCTGCGCCGGTCCAGTCATTGCTGCGCCTCAAACCTTAACAGGCGGTCTTGACATTGTGTGGTACGTTCTGCGGGTCTCACGTGCTGCCATCCAGTCAATGCTCTCTGTGGTTCAACGGCAAGTCTAGCCTGGCGCCCAAGTGCAGACACACCTTCTGGTATTTCCCTCTCCCCTCTCTCTTTACACACTGATTTATTTCTTTACCCATCCTTCGATTCGTTCATCAACCCGCCACTTACTGAGCACCAACCACGAACTGATCTGACACTGAGCACCCAAGTCTGCAAGGCTGGTAAGACCTGGCACCTGCTTTACGCCTCGCAGTGTAGTAGAGGATGAAGGTGCCGCATCACGGAACAGGAGGATAAGACCTCCTACCTGACCGCCATGTTCCTACAGGAGCAAGAACCACACGCGGGATTTGTGTGTGTGTGTTAGTTGCTCAGTCATGTCTGACTCTTTGCAACCTTATGAACTGTAGCCCTCCAGGCCCCTCTGTCCATTGGATTATCTAAGCAAGAACACTGGAGTAGGTTGCTGTTCCCTTTCACCAGGGGATCTTCCCAACCCAGGGATCCAACCCAAGTCTCCCCAACATCAAGCAGATTCTTCAGTGTCTGAGCCACCTGGGAAGCCCAAACATGGACTGCCTGTCAGCAAATAGGTGGCTGTGGCTAGAGTTTAAGGGTGGAAGCTGGACTGAGGGACTGGAGATTGAGCAGGTGGGAGGGGGCCTTGTGTGAGCCTGGGAGAGGACTTCGGAATGAATCTTGGGAGCACATAGGCACTGAAGAACTTTATCACAGGGTCATCTCCAGAGCTGTGTTTTAGGAAGATCATCCTTGAGTCTTCCCAGTGGTCAAGTTAAGAATGAAAATGAAGAAACAATTCTGTCTCAACAAGGAAAGAGGAGAGTGATAGTGATGATGAGGAGGAGGGATGGTTTTTATTATCATAAAAGGTCTAGAATATAGGATATGAGAAAGAAGGGGAATCAGCCAAGCTGTCCAGATCACGCTTGGAGGCTTACGCACACACAATTGTTTCTAACTCACTTGCACTGTGCTCCTTGCAACTACAGAAGAAACCCTCTAGCAAACCACCATCAGAGCTCGTGGTAGGATGTAGTTTCTTTAAAGGGCAGCAAAAATTTAAAGACTCCTGAGATGCATTCAATTGAAAATGCTATGGCAAATTGAATCATAGCCCCCAAAGATGTCCATGTCCTAATGCCCAGAACCTCAGTTCAGTTCAGTCACTCAGTCATATCTGACTCTGCGATCCCATAGACTGCAGCACTCTGGGCTTCCCTGTCCATCACCAACTCCAGGAGCTTTCTCAAACTCTTGTCCATCGAGTCGGTGATGCCATCCAACCATCTCATCCTCTGTTGTCCCTTTATCCTCCTGCCTTCAACCTTTCCCAGCATCAGGGTCTTTTCTAAACACTTAGTTCTTCATGTCAGGTGAACAAAGTATTGGAGTTTCAGCTTCAGCATCATTCCCTCCAATGAACACCCAGGACTGATCTCCTTTAGGATGGACTGGTTGGATCTCCTTGCAGTCCAAGGGACTCTCAAGAGTCATCTCCAACACCACAGTTCAAAAGCATCAATTCTTCAGTACTCTACCTTCTTTATGGTCCAGTCTCCCATCCCATGACAACTGGAAAAACCATAGCTTTGACTAGACAGAACTTTGTTGGCAAAGTAATGTCTGTGCTTTTAAATATGCTGTCTAGATTGGTCACAGCTTTTTTCCAAGGAGCAAGAGGCTTTTAATTTCATGGCTGCAGTCACCATTTGCAGTGATTTTGGAGTCTAAGAAAATAAAGTCTGTCACTGTTTCCATTGTTTCTCCATCTATTTGCCATAAAGTGATGGGACTGGATGCCATGATCTTAGTTTTCTGAATATTGAGTTTTAAGCCAGTTTTTTCACTCTCCTCTTTCACTTTCATCAAAAGGCTCTTTGCTTTCTGCCACAAGAGTGGAGTCATCTGCATATCTGAGGTTATTGATATTTCTCCTGGCAATCTTGATTCCAGCTTGTGCTTCATCCAGCCTGGAATTTCGCATGATGTACTCTGCATATAAGTTAAATAAGCAGGGTGACAATATACAACCCTGACATACTCCTTTCCCAGTTTGGAACCAGTCCATGTCAGGTTCTAACTGTTGCTTCCTGACTTGAATACAGATTTCTCAGCAGGCAGGTAAGGTGGTCTGGTATTCCCATCTCTTTAAGAATTTTCCACAGAACTTACTAACATGTTAGATCATGTGACCAAGGGGAATTAGGTAAGAAGATTTTCCTGGATTCTCCAATGGGGCCAAGGTAATTACAAGCATCCTCTTCTCCTCCTGCCTTCAATCTTTCCCAGCATCAGGGTCTCAACATATTAAAAAGCAGAAACATTAGTTTGCTGACAAAGTCTGTCTGTCTAGTCAAAGCTTTGGTTTTTCCAGTAGTCATATATGGATGTGAGAGTTGGACCGTAAAGAAGGCTAAACACAGAAGAATTGATGCTTTCGAACTGTGGTATTAGAGAAGACTCTTGAGAGTTCCTTGGACTGCAAGGAGAGCCAACCAGTCAATCTTAAAGGAAATCAGTCCTGAATATTCATTGGAAGGACTGATGCTGAAGCTGAAACTCCAATACTTGGGCCACCAGATCCAAAGAGCCCAGTCATTGGAAAAGACCCTGATGCTGGGAAAGATTGAAGGCAGGAGGAGAAGGGGACGACAGAGGATGAGATGGTTGGATGGCATCGCCAACTCAATGGACATGAGTTTGAGCAAGCTCTGGGAGATGGCGAGGGACATCTTCCCTCTGGAGCCTGGCGAGCTGCAGTCCATGGGGTCACGAAGAGTTGGGCACAATTGAGCGACGAAACAACAACAACAACATATATCTATATGCACTTCTTTAGATTTCTTTCCCATTTAGGTCACCACAGATCATCGAGCAGAGTTCCCTGTGCTATACAATAGGTTCTCATCAGTTATTTTATACTTTTTTGATGGGATTTCTTTGCACATGACCAACCCTCTTGGGTGAATTATGATAAGAGTTTCCAGGTTAATTTCTCTCTGAGGTGTCCACATTGCCCATGGGACACTTGTCATCTTTGTCCTGCTAAACCTTGGGAATCCTAACTGCCCCATAGTAGACTTATCTTTATCCTACCACCTGAAATGCAGGGCATGTCAACCAGTCTGTTGCCTAAGCAGATGTCCAGCTAGGGAATCAGGGTCAGAATCCCTTTCTTGAAAGTCCTCTGGCTGCTTCCTGGCACCAGCACTCTTTACAAGAGCACGTAATTCATTGCTCTTAGGATTTTCTTCTTTCAACTCCCTGAGCCTGTTGTTCGGTAGGCTGGAGGAGAATAACACAAACCTAAGTGATGTGAC
Organism: Moschus berezovskii; assembly: GCF_049115385.1. Taxonomy (NCBI): domain Eukaryota; kingdom Metazoa; phylum Chordata; class Mammalia; order Artiodactyla; family Moschidae; genus Moschus; species Moschus berezovskii. The sequence continues at coordinate 6,945,792 of NC_142463.1, forward strand.
TGGAGAAGGCAATGGCACCCCACTCCAGTTCTCCTGCCTGGAAAATCCCATGGACGGCGGAGCCTGGTGGGCTGCCATCTATGGGGTCTCACAGAGTCGGAAATGACTGAAGTGACTTAGCAAGCAAGCAAACAAGTGATATGACAGAGGATGAGATGGTTGGATGGCATCAGTGACTCAATGGACATGAGTTTGAGTAATCTCTGAGAGTTGGTGATGGACAGACAGGGAGGCCTGGCATGCTGCAGTCCATGGGGTTGCAAGGAGTCGGAAACGACTGAGCGACTGAACAGAACTGAAGTGATACGATCCTAGTTACGTACAAGCTATCCTTACTAGCTATAAGGACCAAGGCTGGTTTTAACAGCTTCCTTTATTGGTGGAAACTGCGTGTTAGTCACTTAGCCATGTCCAGCTCTTTGCAACCCATTGTCTGCAGCCATCAGGTTCCTCTGTCCACGGAATTCCCCAGACAAGAGTACTGGAGTGGATTGCTTTTCCTTCTCCATCAGTGGTAGAAGGAGAGGTTCAAAGTCCTTCTAAAAAGTGACTGAGTAGCAGCAAGGATTTGATGTGACCTGGACCAAATCCAGAAGATTCTACCGAGCAGATTAATAGCACCATTCACATGTAGTGACTCAGCTAAGTGGAAAAAAGGTGAGTGTGTTAGTCCCTCAGTCGTGTCTGACTTTTTGCAACCTCATGGAATATCCACGGAAGTCTCCAGACAAGAAGACTGGAGTGGGTTGCAATTTCAACTCAGGACTCAGCTAAGGAGAGACCAATGAAGAACACTTCCTTGGTACTATTTATTGATTGGTACTTGGTACTATTATTACTTTTATTGGCCTTTATTACATTAATTACAGTAACAGAGTGGGCTTCCCAGGTGGCACAGCTGTAAAGAATCTGCCTGCCAATGCAGAAGAGGCAACAGACACAGGTTCAATCCCTGGGTCAGGAAGATCCCCTGGAGGAGGAAATGGCAACACTCCAGTACGCCTGCCCGGAAAATTCTGTGGCCAGAGGATCCTGGCAGGCTACAGGCTCTAGGGTCTCAAAGAATCAGACACAGCTAAGCACAGCACACACAGTAACAGAGTAAAGATGGAAAATGAAGTCCAGCAAACAGGATCATGTTTTGTTGGCAATGGTAAGGCTGTGTTAGAAACACAGGAAACGAGAGTCACAGACCCGTGCCTGGGCACTCGCTTCGGCACTCGCCCTGGAAGCCACCGCACTGCTCTGCTCCTCAGAGCTCCCAGTTGTTCAGGCTAAACAGTGACAGCTGCCTGCCTGGACATGGCTGCCTCAGGAGGCAAGTTTTCATATGCGGGAAAGCCCTATTTGCACTTGGTTTCTCTTTGTTCCCTGGGGTTGCCATGCTGTTCCCGGGGTTCATGTAACAAAGCACCCGGCTCCTGGTGATGCTCAATCAAGCTCGGCTAAAGCCATGGCAGCCAGCTATACCAGCAAGCATCAAAGGATGCGAGGAAGGGCCTGGTGCTATCTGCATCTGTACGTAGGACCCTCAGGATGGGGAAGCCTAGAGCCACAAAACACAGCAGAAGAAAGTTTTGTACTTTCTTTGGAGTATATCATCTTTGATTAATTAGAAAATGTGGGTTGAGGATCTAACATATACATTTTCAGCCTTTAACTATAAATTTATGGCTCTGACAACAAGCAAGACTCAACACACATAGATGTGGAGTCCTAGGAACCGTAGGTGCGCTGGTGTGTGAACTTTTGAACTTTTTTGAAATTTTCTGGCCCCTAACTTTTTCTTGGGGCTTCCCTGGTGGCTCAGAGGTTAAAGCGTCTGCCTGCAATGCGAGAGACCCCAGTTCGATCCCTGGGTCGGGAAGATCCCCTGGAAAAGGAAACGGTAACCCACTCCAGTATTCTTGCCTGGAGAATCCCATGGACGGAGAAGCCTGGTAGGGTACAGTCCACGGGGTCGCATAGAGTCGGACACGACTGAGCGACAGAACGGAACTGAACGGAACTTTTTCCTAATCCCAGAATTGGATAAATAATCCAGATGTAAATACATTAGATGTCTGCTTGTTTTTCCTGTAAACCACAAACGGATGGAAAATTAGTTCCTGTGTGATGCGATATCTCAGGCGTCAGCCACCTTAGGCCTTGGAGAGGTAACAGCCCAATAATGTGTCTCCTATGGTTCCTGGCACTACCAGTGCCAAAGAGATGTTCATTGACTGATGGATGGACTGAGTCATCTGCATAAAACCACAGTGACTTCAGATGGCCAAGATGCATGCTATGATGTGACAGTGAGAACAAACACAGGTTTTCCACCTGTGCTTCCCCCTCCTGTTGAATTTGAGTCCCTTTTCTACCTTCACTTGAAGGTAAGACGTCTCCTTTATCAGGATACTCTTGTCTGCAAACGACTCTCTTTCTAGGGTCAAGTGACAGAAAGTTGTCAAAGGTAGACAGCAGCAGGCACCCTCTTATTTATGCTGCAGGTGAAATGGAGGTGCACATGAATACTTATCTTCACAGTTCAGTTCAGACGCTCAGTCGTGGCCAGCTCTTTGCGACCCCATGGACTGCAGCATGCCAGGCCTCTCTGTCCATCACCAACTCCCAGAGCCTACTTAGACTCATGTCCATTGCATCGGTGATTCCATCCAACCATCTCATCCTCTGTCGTCCCCTTCTCCTCCCGCCTTCAATCTTTCCCAGCATCAGGGTCTTTTCCAATGAGTCAGCTCTTTGCATCAGGTGGCCAAAGCACGGGAGTTTCAACGTGATTCTCTTTCCTTGAAGAATATTTCCTTCTTTCTCTGTCTGTATCTCTGTCTGCCTCTGTCTTCCCTTCTCTCTCTTTCCTCGTCTTTCTTTTATACTTTCCCTTTCACCAATGACTCACTAACAAAAGTCAGTTACCAAATCAGAACTGTTTTTATTGTTGTTTTGTCTGAATGATTGCTTTGGCAAAGATAATTGAGAACCCTAGCTGAAAGCTCAATCATTGCCTAAAATGTTCACTTCATTGTGAAATCCTATGTCTACACCAGACCCTATGGAACCCTCAATTGTCTGGGCTGTAAACTCATTCTCAGGCCAGCTGCAGACCTGGCTTCTGCTCCCACCAACTCCTGAAGCAATGGCCTTCCCCCTGAGGCTCAGGGAGAGCCACCCTCAGAGCAACCAGCACTTAAGGGTGTCCACAGGTGTTCCCAACCCACACAGTCTCCCTCTTTGATGTCACCGCTCCTGGTCAGAGAGTCAGACAGAATCAGAAGGTAAGAAAGGAATACCCAAGTCACAGGCTTCTCTGGTGCCCGTACTGACAGAGAAACCCCACCACTGGAAGCAGTTGAAAGCAATTATTGAAAGCAATTTAAATTCTAAATACATGGGATTTCAGAGAAAAAAAAACTGCTATGAAATGACATTTTCATGAAAAATATATGAGGTTGCTTCCAGTAATTATAGATCAGTGCAGATATGTTTCTTTCATTGGCCATTAATTTAAATCAATTATTTATCAAGTCCTGTGATGCTGTGTGCCGAAAACCACTTAGGACTGGATACTTTAATGTGTTCTTTAAAGGGACAGGTTATAGATTCCACTTCAAGGTTTCTTTTTTTTCCCTATGACTAGCATGGAAAGGGAAAGTGCAGTGTTGGGATCAAAATTAAGGGGGTCCTTGCAATGAAGCACCCACCACCCATAAAACTAAGGTGAGAATTTTACAACATTTTTTTTTTTTGCCATTCAGTTCAGTTCAGTCACTCAGTCTTGTCCGACTCTTTGCGACCCCGTGAATCACAGCACGCCAGGCCTCCCTGTCCATCACCAACTCCCGGAGTTCACTCAAACTCATGTCCATTGAGTCGGTGATGCCATCCAGCCATCTCATTCTCTGTTGTCCCCTTATCTTCCCGTCCCCAATCCCTCCCAGCATCAGAGTCTTTTCCAGTGAGTCAACTCGTCTAGCTTCTCTGATTACAGAGACAGTGCTATTGTTAAGAATATCCTTGGTGGTCCAACACAATGGGCATCTTAGGAGTTGTCCTTGCGTAGATATATTCCTAATTAGGTGAATTATTTGGTGTTGTGGCCATGCACGTAATTACAAGGTCAGAACTATTCCAGGTTTCTATACGACATCTGGTCAACCTTCTGAAAGTGTGGAAGTGATACTCAGTTGCGTCCGACTCTTTGCTATGCTATGGACTGTAGTCCGCCAGGTTCCCCTGTCCATGGAATTTTCCAGGCAAGGATACTGGAGTGGGTAGCCATTCCCTTCTCCAGAGGATCTTCCCAACTCAGGGATCAAACCCGGGTCTTCTGTATTGCAGGCAGACTCTATCACATCTGGGCCAATACCCCCTGCTGCTGCTGCTGCTAAGTCACTTCAGTCGTGTCCGACTCTGTGTGACCCCATAGATGGCAGCCCACCAGGCTTCCCCGTCCCTGGGATTCTCCAGGCAAGAACACTGGAGTGGGTTGCCATTTCCAATACCCGCTAGGCAGCATGAACTCAAACCTTAGATCCTGCTGATAATATTTCACATACAGCTGTTTTATTCTCTTTTCTTTTTGCTTTTCTGCTGTTTTCAGTTCCTGGATCTCTAATGAAAACAAAGGTGCCTCCTCTATACAGAACAGACACTTTCTGAGTATCAGGGAAGAAGAATTAGGGGCAAATGGTGAAGACGGCTCCAAGAAAGAAGCAGTACCATTGGCGACGTTAGGGAAGATTATGTTAACTGTAAGATGAGCTCGATTGAAAGGAGTCACTCCGTTGACTCCGGCTACTTCAACAAAAGTGAATTCCAATCCCCCTCACAAACTCCCATCAGCCTCCTGGTGGTTATCACCATGACAGCGAGCTGGGGATGCATCTCTTCTTATTCACAGCTGCCTGTGGTCTCACGCTCCCCTCCTGGCAGCCATCAGTGCCCCATTGCCTCAGATGCTTTCTCTCCTCCATGCTTTGTCTGTTGTTTTGTTCTAGCACCCAGACGTTTTCTCTCCCACCTTCCTTGCCTGGTTAACTCCTGTGCTCAGCACTCAAGGTCCAACTCAAGCACTTCCTGTTTTCAATTCAAGCACTTCTTGTTTCACTCCTGTGCTCAGCATGGAAGGTCCAACTCAAGCACTTCCTGTTTCAAGAACTTTCTCAGGTGGCACCAGCCACTTCCTGTCCTTTGCTTCCCCAAGTCCTACATCATATGACCATAACTGCCACTTCATTTGTCAGGCTCCCATCTGTGTTGTGGGGCTCCCCAGGTAGCACTAGTGATAAAGAACTCCACTACCAATGCAGGAGGCTAACAGATGTGGATTTGATCTCTGGGTCGGGAAGATCCCCTCGGGGAGGGCATGGCAACCCACTCCAGTTTTCTTGCCTGGAGAATGCCGTGGACAGAGGAGCCTGGGGGATTACAGTCCATGGGGTCACAAAGAGTCAGACACTCCTGAAGCAACTTAGTATGCATGCCTCTGTGTGGTGACTTCTAAGAGGCTGGAGATGGTGCCTTTTGCATCCTGGTAATCTCAGGACATTCTTGTATTCTCAGAACAGTCAAGAAGAGAGTGCTTGGAATGTGCTGTGTAATTCATGAACTTCATCAAAAACTGGCAAACTGACCAACCTCAGAGCCTCCCTAGGAGGACGTGTGCCCTGTTGACATGCTTAGAAATGCTTCATCAGTTTCAAACCCCAAGGTATGAATTCTTTTCTTCTGAATGATTCACACTCTAGATGCTTTCTACAAAGATTCTAAATTGCAATTTCATTTCAGATTTAGATAGTTGGTTAAAAAAAAAAAACAACAACCCACTGAAGGAAAAGTGGATTTGTAGACCTTATTCATAGAAAAGGATGAAGAAGCTGGTATTGATTAGATCATAGATTTCATTCAGTAAAAGAATAAGACTGTAAATGGGAACTAGTAGAACCAGAAATAACTTCTCATGTTTACATAGTTCCTTATCAGTCATAAAATACTTTTGAATTATACCATGTCTTTTTAGTTACCCATATTTCAGTTAAATGCCAGACTATATCACATTAAGCTTAGGTGTCCAGCATGCCAGTGTAGTATATAGGTCATATAGATCTGGTTGAAGAGGGTCTGCTTTAAACCCAGACTGCCTTGTTTTAATCACATTCATCACAGACTCGCTGTGTGATCCCAGTTTCATAGACTCTCTGTTCAATGAAGGTGATGATTGAATTTTCTAGGGTCATCATGAGATATAAAATGAGTTATGCTGTGATTCTCAACCTGGGGTGCATATTGGAGCTATCAGGGAGGCTTTTTAAAAACGCTAATGCCCAGGCCACCCCAGACCAATGATCACAAGCAACTGGACATCCAGACACCACTATTTTAAAAGCTCCCCAAGCGATTCTGATGGGCAGGCGGCATTGAGACTTGCCAAGCTAAGTGATGGAAATCACAGGGTCAGGCACACACATAAGGTATTGTTCAGAAGATGGGGCCATTCTTGTTACTTTGTGTTCCATTTCCAGATGGTTTACCTGCAGCTTCATGGGATGCGGCTTCTGCATGATGCTTGATTTCCATTTTACTGATTTTCCTTTTATCTTAGTTATTCATGTGGGGAATCTCTTTAAAATGTGCTACAGACAGGGACTTCCCTGATGGTCCAGGGTTATATGGTTTCCAGTCCATCAGAAGGAAAAATGAAAGTTATGTATTAAGAATGTGAGACAGAAGTCGACATGCTAACAGCAAGAAGCAAACATTAAAATATCTGGGAAGAGAGAAAAAAATATTTTAAAATGTTACTTAGATTGTGTTCTGCAGAACACAAGGGCCTTACAATTTTGAGAAGTGATAAATAAGTCCCTCTTGAAGAATCTATTAGCAATACGAACGTTCTGAGAATTTTGTACAAAAAAAAAAAATGATTTAACTTAGTTTAAACTGGGGTTCCACCCAGAACGCTTTTCTTTATAAGATCTTGTAAAATGAATTTTCCCATGAAACACAGTTTGGGAAATGCTGATGTAAATGTATAACTTTAAGGAACTAAGCAGGAGACATTTGCTACTTGTTAAAAGTGTTTTCTATTTGGAACCAGTCTGTTGTTCTATGTCCAGTTCTGTTGCTTCCTTTCAGAATTTTCCGCAGTTTGTTGTGATCCACACAGTCAAAGGCTTTGGCATAGTCAGTGAAGCAGAAATAGATGTTTTTCTGGAACTCTCTTGCTTTTTCCATGATCCAGCGGATGTTGGCGGTTTGATCTCTGATTCCTCTGCGTTTTCTAAAACCAGCTTGAACATCTGGAAGTTCACGGTTCCCATATTGCTGAAGCCTGGCTTGGAGAATTTTGAGCATGACTTTACTAGCGTGTGAGATGAGTGCAATTGTGTGGTAGTTTGAACATTCTTTGGCATTGCCTTTCTTTAAGAGTTGTACACAACTGAGTGACTGAACTGAACTGAACTGAAAAGTGTTTCAGATATCACAGAAGCTTTACCAGAAGGTTTCACCAATTTGCTAAATAAATTGTTCTCATGTTGTTTACACTGTTTCAAAATACACACACAAACACAAAGCACATGTGATGGAAAACTTCCCAATTTACTCTACCAAGCAAGAAATGCTAAGACAACAAAAAATTTGAACAATACAGGAAAAGAAACAATACTATGGATCAGGCTCACTTACAAAGATCAATGAAGGTAAAATCCAGGAGAAGAAGAAGGAACAAAACTTTGACCAAATAGGGCATAATTTGGGATTATTTAACATTGAGAAATTAATGAAGATAATCCATAACAACAGCTGACTCACTGGAAAAGACCTTGATGCTAGGAAAGATTGAAGGCAGAAGGAGAAGGAGGCGACCGAGGATGAGATGATTGTATGGCATCCCCAATTCAGTAGACAAAAACTTGGACGAACTCTGCGAGATGGTGAGGGACAGGGAAGCCAGCATGATGCAGTCCATGGGATCGCAAAGAGTTGGACACAACTGAGCAAGCGAACTGAACTTAAACTCCATCTCAGAGCCCTCTTCCTGGAAAACCAACCTAAGATGACAGCACATCACAAAGGAAACCAAATAGCACATATCCATGTATGTTGGTGTTGTTGCTGTTTACTTGGCTCAGCCATGCCTGACTCTTCATGACTCTGTGGACTGTAGCCTCCCAGGCTCCTCTGTCTGTGGCATTTCTAGGCAAGAATACTGGAGTGGGTTGTCATTTATACGCAGCTCAAAAAAATGGGCCAAACTAAATTTATCATTTAGTGATGCAGTCACCAAAGAATTGATGCTTTTGAACTGTGGAGCTGGAGAAGACTCTTGAGAGTCCCTTGGACTGCAAGGAGATCCAACCAGTCCATTCTAAAGGAGATCAGTCCTGGGTGTTCATTGGAAGGACTGATGTCGAAGCTGAAACTCCAACACTTTGGCCACCTGATGAGGAGAGCTGACTCATTTGCAAAGACCCTGATGTTGGGAAAGATTGAGGGCAGGAGGAGAAGGGGACGCCAGAGGATGAGATGGTTGGATGGCATCACTGACTCAATGGACATGAGTTTGAGTAAACTCCGGGAGTTGATGATGGACAGGGAGGCCTGGCATGCCTGCGGTTCATGAGGTTGCAAAGAGTCGGACACAACTGAGTGACTGAACTGATGCATTCACATGTTGCAAAACTAGAGAGTTGGGATGTTATTATCCTAAAGTCAGAACAGAGGTGACTTAAGTGGGCAGGGGCACACAGTGGGGTGTTGGCAACGTCCCTCTTGATCTTTGTGGAGTTCCAGGGGTGTTTGTTCATGAACATTCTTTCAACTGTACGTGGATGTTGTATGCAGCCCTCTGTGATAATCAGTCTTACATTCAAAAGAGAAAAGATTCAGCCAAAAGAGAAGTCCTTATTGTCACTGGTGTCGCTGTTATTATTTCAGTGGCAGCGCTGTGCATTATTCTGTCCTTTCCAGTAACCAGGAAGAAGGAATGGTTTTCCTTGCAGCTGTGTCCCCAGCTGTTCTCACCCACCTTTCCCGATGGATGGAATTGCAATTAAGGTCAGTGAGGGAGGTAGCAATGAGGGCTTCTCGGGTGCTCTGGCCGAGTGACCCTTCTCTTGACCTGCAGCAGGTCTAAGTGCTTCTGTGAATGATGAAGTCAGGTCCCCTGTGACCTGCTCTTCCCAGCAATGGGATGCTTGCCCTGACTTCCTGGAAGCCAGTTTCACATCAAATGACCCTCTCCATGACATTAAAGGACACTCTCCCCTTCCTGAGACTTTATTCAATCAGAGAGCAAGTGGACATCAAGACGGATATAACAATCTCCAGCCAATGGGCGGGAGCTGAAACTCACCTCTCCAACAGAAAAGCCACTGCATGGAATGCAACCTGAGGCCACACAGTGGCATTTCTAGAGATGTCTTCACATAAACCTCAAAGCCATCAGAAAGGTTAGTAAAAAGCCCTCCACTCAGGTAAGGAGGAAAGCCACAGCCTAAGAGGCAACATTCCCTGCTCGCAGTCTTTTCAAAATTGTGGCAAAGAAGTGTGATCGTTTCAGACCACTCTGGGGCAAAATGGTCCATTAGGCTTCATCTGCAACACAGTAGGTGTCCAATAAAAGCCAAGAAAGAAAGCACAAAGCAGACACCTGGAAAACACAAAAGTGTTCCCTTCAGAAAGAGGAGAAGGAAAGTCATTTAGCTGAAGTCTCTGTACTGGAGCCATTTAGAAACTTCTGCCCTCTTACCTCCACTAATACTTCTTTGGTTTCCATCAGGCTTTTTAAAACTGTGAAGCTAGATCTAAGAGTTATTCTCTAAAATAAGTTGGTAGTTCTCTCCGGGGTTCAGTAAAACAGTGAGGTTTGGGATGTTAATTGGAAAGTGGCACCTCCACCCAACTTTGTTTTTTAACTCTGAGCCTTGGATTCACACTCCTCTCACTGCTGATCACGGCATCGTGATGTGATTGGAAGTGGCCTCTCTCTTCTGTCTGTTCTCCAGTCCCACACCAGCATGGTTAGGGAATGACATTATCAGTAACCGTGATACTTTATAACAAGTGCTGTGCCAGGTGCGCTTACCAGCCTTCGTGCTCAGTCACTTCAGTCGTGTTCAACTCTTTTCGACCCTGTGGACTGTAGCCAGTCAGGCTCCTCTGTCCATGGGATTCTCCAGGCAAGAATACTGGAGTGGGTTGCCATGCCCTTCTCCAGGGGATCTTCCTAACCCAGGAATCGAACCTGAGTCTCCTGCATTGCAGGCAGATTCTTTACACCTTGAGCCACCTGGGAAGCCCGCACTTACCTAGCTTGTTTTATTTAACCTCCGTTAACTCCATAAAGTAGATACTGTTCCCATTTCACAGATGACATGACTGAGGCTCAGGTCAATTACCCAAGGCAGTCTTGGTTACAAACTGAAAGACTGGGGCTTCAAGACAGGTGACCTCTCTCCTTTGTTGGGATGGTCAATGGATATGATATATGTAAACCACTGAGCACAATCTCTGCTCAATGAATAGTGTGATTACTATTTCTAATGTTATTGCTGCAGGAAGTGGATAGCCCCAGGATCCATCTCTTCATCCCCTTACATTTTCTAACAGAGTCATCCTACCGGGGGCATCCTCGAGGACCATGGGAGGCACCGTGCTCTGAGGTGGAGGGACCAGTCCTGCAGACTGTGCTGCGAGAGAGCAGGATGTTGGGCGGGGATCGGACCTTCAGCCACTGCCACGTGGCACATAGGACCCCAGGGAGCACAGGCATGCACACACACACACACATACACACACACACGGTATAACAAATGCTTGTCTATGTGCTTTCCTTTTGATATGCTTGAAAAGACGTTTGAACTTGCTTACACTATTTACAATTGGCACACTACCTAGACTTGCGCCCATACCACACAGTAAAACAGAGTTGTATTTTATGATATTTACCAATGCTCAACACTTTGTTAAAATGCTTAACATAGGGCTTCCCTGATGGCTCAGTGGTTAAGGAATCTGCCTGCGATGTAGGAGACACAGGAGATGTGGGTTTGATCCCTGGGTGGGGAAGATCCCCTGGAGAAGGAAATGGCAACCCGTTCCATTATTCTTGCCTGGAAAATCTCATCGACAGGTTACAGCCTCTGGGGTCACAAAGAATCAGACACGACTGAGCACAAGGCACGTAACACTTTGAAATGCTGCTTTTAAGAAATGAAGATGGTATAACATACTTGAGTATGTGTGATACCAACCTTTTAAAAATAAAATATAAATTATAAATATACAGGAAACAGATATATACATATAAAATTAGGCATCACGGGATTATGGAGGACAAGAAGCCCTACAATCTGCCTTCTGTAAGCTGGAGACCCAGGAGAGCTGGTGGTGAAGCTCCACTCTGAGTCTGGAGGCCTGAGAACCATGAGACCAACGCCCCAGTCTGAACAAAAAAGACCCATTTCCTGGCTTAAGCAGTCAGACAGAGAGGGCAAACTTTCCCTCTGTTCTTTGTTCTTTTCAGGCCCTCTAAAGATTGGACGAGGCCCACCCATGCCTGTGTGTGTGCTAAGTTGCTTCAGTTGTGTCCAACTCTTTGCGACCCTATGGACAGTAGCCTGCCAGGCTCCCCTCTCCGTGGGGTTTCCCAGGCAAGAACACTGGAGTGGGGTGCCATGCCCTCCTCCAGGGGATCTTCCCGACCCAGGGATCGAAAATGCATCTCCTGCATTGGCAGGTGGATTCTTTACCACTGAACCACAGAGGAAGTCCCCGGGTCTACCCATATTTGGGTGCTTTATTTAGTCTACCAGTTCAGATACTAATCTCTTCCGCAAACACCTCCACAGACACAGAAATAATGCTTAACCAGATATCTGGCTATCGAGTGGCCTAGTCAAGCTGACACAGGGAATTAACCATGACAAGTCCTAGTCTGGTGAGTCAAACATGCACCGTAGGGAATTCCCTGGCCATCCAGTGGTTAGGACTCTGAGCATCCATTGCAAGGGCCATGGGTTTGAACCCTGGTCACAGAACTAAGATCCCATAGGCCGCACCGTGTGGCCAAAAATTTTAAAAATAGAATAGCTTTCAAAAAAATGCACAGTAAACATAAGCAGGGACCACATGGGAGGAGAAAGCTTTTGCCATCGTTGCCTTAATAATGGCATCGTCTCAGTTATATCTGGATGCCCATATTCTTTTTTTAATGTTTATTATTTATTCATCTGCACCAGGTCTCAGCTGTGGCACACATGATCTCTGACCTTCGTTGCAGGGTGGGAACTCCCAGTTGAAGCATGTGGGATCTAGTTCCCTGACCAGGGATTGAACTTGGTCTCCCTGCATTGGGAGCACAGAATCTTAACCTCTAAACCACCAGAGAAATCCCTGGATTTCCATATTGTTTAACACACTAACTTAAATTGAGGACCCTTCAGGGTTCAAGGAATTCAAGCAGCCCCTTTGTGGACAATTAGGTTCAAGCACTTATTGCAAATGATTACAGGATATTCCAGATAAAGGAGACATCGGTTTCTGTAGTTTCTTCTCCTCTGACACTAGCAAATTATATTACTAATTTCAGAAGAATACTTTAAATAAAAACACATCACATTTTCATAATAAATTTAATAAAAATACTACTTAGAGACTACAGAAAGGAATAGGTATTGAAACGGAAGTTGTTATATTTCTGTGTCAAATACTTGCAAAACTATAGACTTAAGAAAATTAATTCAGCAATAGAAAAAAAAAGGGATATAAGCAAGACATTTAAAACACAGAAGATGAGAAAACAGAGAATTTTTTTCATACTTTTTAATATTTTATTTAGTTTTAAGTAGAGCAATGCTTCTCATCTCTTTTTTTAAAAAATTAATGTATTTATTTTAATTGGATTTATTGTAAAGCTAATTACTTTAAAATATTGTGGTGGTTTTTGCCATACATCAACATGAATCAGCCATGGGTGTACATGTGTCCCACCATCCTGAACATAGAAAACCCTAAAGACACCACCAGAAAATTACTAGGGCTAATCAATGAATATAGTAAAGTTGCAGGATATAAAATGAGAATTTCTTTCTAAAAATCTAAATTCTGTGCATTTTGCTACAACTTTAAATAATCGTGATAATGAGTTATTGCAAGAAATAACTTTAGAAGCAATGGTGCCTGTGGTTGAATAAAAAAAGATAAAAAGGTTGAGAGAAGAGATAACACTATTATCAAAATGGGCATTTCGAGTAAGGATTGGATGCAATAAACCTTTTCAGAAAACAGAACAGAGCATCTTCTGTGCCTTTCAGACATCCTCCAGTAAACCATGGGAGAGAAGAAGTATCCGTGATGGATTAACAGGTTGACAGAAAATAAGAAAAGGGAGAGGCAATCCTGGGACATTTCTATGGTAGGTAAGTTTTTGTAGTTTTTGTTCCGGGTATTTTTGGTGGGGGGGGGGGGGTGGACCACTGCTTTTTCTAAAATTAATTTTTGCTGGAGCTTAGTTGCTTTACAATGTTGTGTTAGTTTCTGGTGCACAGCAAAGTGAATCAGCTACACATTTACAAATATCCCCTCCTTTTTGGATTTCTTTCCCATCTGAGAGTCACCGCAGAGCATTGGCTAGCGTTCCCTGCGCTGTACAGCAAGTTCTCCTTGGTTATCTATTTGACGCACGATGTCAATAGTGCACATATGTCAGGCCCAGTTCCAGTGCACCCCACCCTCCCTTCCCCCGGTTAGTGCCTGTATATTTGATCTCTCCAGCTGTGTCTCTATTTCGGTTTTGCAAATAAGATCGTCTATACCGTTTGCTAGACATGACTCAGGGACTAAGCAATGAAACCACATACCATTTTTCTAGATAGCACATAAATGCGTTAATAGGTGATACTTGTTTTTCTCTTTCTGACTTGCTTTACTCTGGATGACAGCCTCGAGGTTCCTCCGCATCTCTAAAATGTAACCTTTCTACAGTATTTAGCAAATTATCAACCGTCCTGGTGCCTCCCGTTTTAGAGTTATTCACACACAGGAACAGAGAAGGAGCTGATCCTTGAATGCTCCAGAGAAAGATGTCCTGAGAGTTTTCCTAAATAATGGGGTTGATTAAAAATAGGTCATCCAAATCAATCTAATTGCCTTCTATTTTTAATGCAAGTTCTTTCCATTGATTTTTAAAATGGATAGCCCATTAAAACACATTAATCATGACCGTAAGAATGTATTTTTACTTCAAAAAGCCTGAGGTGAAAAATAAAAAGCAATTTCCCACCACCTGAAAACCGAGGCAAGAGCAGCACAGAAGAGGACTTGGAGCCCTACTTTTCCAGGAAAACCACCTCCAGGGACGCGAGGCATGATCACGATAAAACACCGTCCAGCTGTCCAGAGCAGGTTTGGAAGGTCTGGAGCCTTGTGTGTCTTCTTTGGATAAACGGTCTCTCACTTTGTAGAGCCAAAGTAACACATGATCAGTTCTGCTGGGATTTTATTACGTGAGCAATGCATGCTCACAGTCACACAATACAGGCTTAGTCTAGAGAATGCAGCTAAGGAAAACGAATACTTAAAATAATCCACAGTTCCATCATCCCGAGATAACACTGGGAACATTTTGAGATATACACACTCAAAATTTTTAAACATACAATGCATATATTTTAAATGCAGATATATGATCCATGCTTGTAAACTTTTGTACTAAAAGTCATATACATTTTCAGTTCAGTTCAGTTCAGTTCAGTCGCTCAGTCGTGTCCGACTCTCCGCGACCCCATGAATCACAGCACACCAGGCCTCCCTGTCCATCACCAACTTCCAGAGTTCACTCAAACTCATGTCCATCGAGTCGGTGATGCCATCCAGCCATCTCATTCTCTGTCGTCCCCTTCTCCTCCCACCCCCAACCTTTCCTAGCATCAGACTCTTTTCCAGTGAGTCAACTCATCGCATGAGGTGGCCAAAGTATTGCAGTTTCAGCTTTAGCATCAGTCCTTCAGATGCCCATAAAAACATTTCTCCAAAATTATAGTTCATGGAATATAGATATGTGTGTACATGTATCACCATTTACTAAAAACTGTCCTTCTAGTGGCATAAAAACATGCCACCAAACTGCATTCATGAGAAACTGTACAAATTAATGTTCTCTCAAAATATAAGGAAAATATTCCTCTGTTCTATGTTGAACTATTTTTTCCTTGACTTCTTCTCCTTTGTTTCCACATGCCCTCATTTCCGTAATTAATAACTGATTGAGTCTGTTCTTTGGAAATCAGGGAAGGCCTAGGAGACTCCTTTTCCTACAAACAAGAAACAGGGTACACAGAGGGGCTTTTGTACCTAGGAGGGACCCACAGGGTCCTGCTCAGTGGGGACTTTTCCTTGATCCTATTTGATCCTCCTCAATCCAGAGGGGAACAGGAGAAGGACAAGAAAGGGAATAAAGGATTGTATAAAGAGGTTCATCATAAACTCAGCAGAGGTATTCGATTTTAGGAGGACTGGATTTCAAAGATTAGAAAACTAGAGAATGCTGTGTACTCATTTCAGCCAATAAACTTGTCAAAATGGATGATCACTTTTTTTTATTTCCAAAAAAAATTAAAAAAGAGTCAAGAGTGCACTGCCTATGTTTTCCTGTAAGACCTTTATAGTTTCTGAACTTACATTAAAGTCTTTAATCCATTTTGAGTTTATTTTTGTGTGTGGTGTTAGGAAATGTTCTAGTTTCATTGTTTTGCATGTAGCTGTCCAGTTTTCCTAGCACAACTTATTGAAGGGGCTATCTTTTCTCCATTGTATATTCTTGCCTTCTTTGCCAAAAATAAGGTGCCCATAGGTGCATAATTTTACTTCTGGGCTTTCTATCTTGTTCGATTCTTCTGTATTTCTGTTTTTGCCAGTACCATACTGTTTTGATGACTATAGCTTGGTATTATAGCCTGGAGTCAGGAAGGTTGATCCCTCCAGCTCTGTTTTTCTTTGTCAAGATTGCTTTGGCTATTTAGAGTCTTTTGTGTTTTCACACAAATTGTGAAATTTTTTGTTCTAGTTCTGTGATTATGGTTGATTTGCGTTGTTTGGCAGAACCAACAGAACATTGTAAATTTTTAAGTTAAAATTAAAATAATCTAAAAAATGAAGGCATCTTTCATTTGTAAAAAAAAAATGGATGATTACTTAGAAAAATATTTATTCTATAAACTGGTTCCTCCCCAAAAGTGTGTATTCCTGATTGTGCAACTGACAATTCCAGGGATGATAATTAGAACTAGCCTATAAATTTATTGTACATCATATATTGATATATTTTAGGCATATTTTAAACCATATAGACTTTAGTCTTATGTAGTCTCTGCTACAATAAGAGAAAATACAAAAGACATAGACTTTTCTACTATCTTAACTACAAAGAAACTATCTTAACTACAGTCCTGTAGTTTATAGGATTATAAAGAAAGCTGAACACCAAAGAATTGATGCTTTTGAACTATGGTGTCCCTTGGGCTGCAAGGAGATCAAACCAATCAACCCTAAAGGAAATAAGTACTGAATATTCATTGGAAGGACTGATGCTGAAGCTGAAACTCCAATTCTTTGGCCACCTGATGTGAAGAACTCACTGGAAAAGACCCTGATGCTGGGAAAGATGGAAGGCTGGAGGAGAAGGGGACGACAGAGGATGAGATGGTTGGATGGCATCACCGACTCAATGGATATGAGTTTGAGCAAGCTCTGGGAGTTGGTGATGGACAGGGAAGCCTGGCGTGCTGCAGTCCAAGGGGTCACAAAGAGTCGGACATGACTGAGCGACTGAGCTGAACTATCTTAACAGAAAGAACACTAGTGATGAAAGTTGCCATTTTGGCTTCAGCATGGTAAAATAGGAAAGTGTCAGTACTTCGAAAGGATGAGGAGACCACCACTCAAAATGGATGCAAAACAAAGAGACAGAGAAAAGGTCCAAAGGGTCCAAAGATCTTATACAAAGACCTAGATCTAATTACTTTAAACAAAGACTTATTTGGTTACAAGCCCTAGGATATTCATTAAAAGGGCTGGTGCTAAATCTAAAAGTATTTTGGCCTCCTGATGTGAAAAGCTAACTCACTGGAAAAGACCCTGATGTTGGGAAAGATTGAAGTCAAGAGGAGAAGGGGCAACAGAGGATGAGATGGTTGGATGGCATCACTAACTCAAAGGACGTGAGTTTGAGCAAACTCCAGGAGATAGTGAAGGACAAGGAAGCCTGACGTGCAGCAGTTCACGGGGTCGCAGAGCTGGACACGGCATAGCAACCGAACAACAACCTAGGATAAATTCAGGAGCAAGAGCTCAAGGAAATTAGTTAGAACTCAGGTCACTGTCGAGGAGCATCAGCTGGCCGCAGGGATGAAGAACAAACGGAAGTTTGGCTCAAGGGGTCCAGTGAGCGTCCACACTGGTCCAAGGATGCCCTAGAATGTTTCCAAATGAGGAAACATTGGGACCTTGGAACCGTCTCAGTAGAAACTCCAGAGGTGTCATAGAAAAGGACCACTCTCAACAGCTGAACCAAGGGGAGTGTGTTGCTGTCAGCCCTGCATTGCATCAGCTGTAGGACAGCAGTTTTACAACGTTTGAAGTTTTACCTGATGAATAATTTTGCAGAATCAAGAAAAACATACGATTGGTTCTGCTACGGTTTTTTTTTATCACGCTCATAATAGCAGAAGCAGTGTTTAATCTAGAAAATGCAGCTAAGGAAAACTAATATTAAAAATAATCTGTAATATCATCATCCAGAAATAACACTAGAAACATTTTGATATATTCATGCTCAAATTTTTTGCAATATGTCATGTATATTTTTCACTTTTTTTGAAGTACAAAATTATCTTTTTGAAATATTTTTTGAACTTTCAGTGTTCATGTTTCTATTTTTATTGAGGTATAATTGATTTATAATGTTGTGTTAGTTTCAGGTGACTCAGTTATGTATATATGTGTGTGTGTGTGTATATATATGATTTTCAGACGCTTTTCCCTTATAATTTATTACAAAATATTAAATATAGTTCCATATGCTATACAGTAGATCCTTGTTGGTTATTTTATATATAGTAAAGAATCCACCTGCAATGTGGGAGACCTGGATTTGATCCCTGGGTTGGGAAGATCCCCTGGAGAAGGGCATGGGAGCCCACTCCAGTATCCTTGCCTGGAGAATCCACATGGACAGAGGAGCCTGGAGTCAAACACAACTGAGCCACTAAGCACAGTACAATGTGTATATGTTAATCACAAACTCCTAATATATATATTTTAAATGCAAGTATATAGTACATACATTTGTAGTGTCCAAAAGGTAACATTTTAGGTGCCAATAAACACAGTTCTTCAAAATTGTCAAATGGAGCACAGTTACGTATCTATTAATATCACCGTCCATCACTCAACCATCCTTCTGTTATTGGACTTGATAAACAGTGCTTCACTAAAGATCCTACCGCTAACTCCTTGCCAATAACCTTGGATTACTTAGAATAGGTCTCTAAAAGTAGGCTTATTACTTGAAAATATGTGGGTTATTTTCAAATATCTTTTGATTTTGATTTCTAACATCATGCCACAGTGAAAAGAGAACAAACTCTGTATGATTTCAATACCTTTAGACCATGAAATTTTTGCACATTGTTTTATGTTCCTGGATATATTCCAGTGTCTCCTGGCTCATAATCTATGGAAACTTGAACAGAATTTGTATCCTGCTGTTGTGTGAATATTGTATAAACCTTATTTATGTTGAATTAGTTCAGAATGCTTTTCAGGTCTACTCTTTCCTTCTGCTTTACTGTCTATTCCTTCTATTAACTTTTGAGAGTTTGATATTGAAATTCCAACTAAAATCTTAATTTATCTACTTTAAAAATAATTGTAATTTATGCTGGAACTCTATGTAACTTTGTTCCATATTTTCCAAGTCTCCTGTAAATGTGTTATTATACTTTCATAATTTAAAAAACAAAAGGACAAAAGAAGGCTCGTTAAATCAAAGAATAAACACCTCTTGTGAACTTCGACTGACACCTTTTGGAGAGTCAGGTTGCTGTTGGCTCTTTACAGTATCTTTGCTTCCATCAGCCCTGGTAAGAGCAAAGGAAAGTAAACCCTTTTCTTGGCAGCCGAGGGCATCAGCTTGATGCTATGGTTGGTAATTTATCTCCGGCGACGTTTTCACTGTTAGACAGCAGTTTCTGTGTCAACAAAGGTACCAGCCAAAAGCTGCACCCCTCAACCACAGAAATAACAGAGGTGGTGACACTTCCATCCCTTTCCAATATAAAGCTACGTACATGGCAGCTCTGTGAAGAATAAATTTCCATTTATTATATAATTTTTTTTTAAATTGTAGCACATTTTATGAAAGCTGACGTGCAACCATTCAAATGAGAATCGTTTCCTTTGTCTAAATGTCATTTTAACAGCACTTCGAGGGTGGAAATTCTGGCTAGGCCAGCAGAGGTCGTTGTGTAAGTGCAACCAGAGGCGGAGATGCGGCGGCAGAGCTGAGCACCGTTGACTTCCTTGCCACCTGCCAAAAGACCCCGGGGAGACGCAGAGGTGCGGCAACCAGCCACTTCCGCCGCCGCCGAGGAAGGACCTGACTCGTCATCCATCCTGGGCGCTGGGGAGTGTGAGGAAAGAGTTTGCACACAAGTCTGTATCCTGAGGCCACATCTTTAGGTTACTTGGGTGAGATTGGTGTTCGGAGAAAGTGAAAGTCGCTCAGTCGTGTCCGACTCTTTGTGACCCCGTGGACTATACAGTCCATGCAATTCTCCAGGCCAGAATATTGGAGTGGGTTGCCATTCCCTTCTCCAGCGGATCTTCCCAACCCAGGGATCAAACCCAGGTCTCCTGCATTGCAGGGAGATTCTTAACCAGCTGAGCTACCAGGGAAGCCTGGTGTTTGGAGGAATAGTGTCAAATTTGGAGAATCCCAGGGACGGGGGAGCCTGGTGGGCTGCTGTCTATGGGGTCACACAGAGTCGGACACGACTGAAGTGACTTAGCAGCAGCAGCAGCAGGAGCATCGTGGGGTTGGGGCTGGGGGGTCCGTCTTCCTTAGCTGGGCAACTATTTTGGATTGTAGCACGTGGGAAGCTATCACAGAGGACGGAAACCAGCGGGGTCAATGTAAGTGCTTCAGCTGGTTCAGAGGGGTGTGGCCAAAGTGGGTATGTTCCATTAAAGGTACCAATTTGAGATTGAGACGCTGTCCAGGAGCCCCTGGGGTAGAAGCAGATCCTTGGATAAGTCTGTGAAGTGAGGGAGGGAAGCCCTGTACCCTGGGAGTGGTTTCCTAGGAGTGAGGATCAAGTCCTAGGAGAGGTCAGTTTGGACCTCTCAAGTCTCTAAATGTGATGAGTTAAAGTCCCAAACGAATTTATGTGGAAACACAGCACACTAAACTTATGAGCACTCCCAAGGGAGGAGGGGACAGAAAACTGATCCTATTTGTGAAAACTGGGCAAGCTACAAACAGGATGCACAGATTCAGTGGCCACTTGCAGCAAGATGCTTGTTACAGGTGGGAATCTCCTGGGAGCAGACGGGGAGGAGTCACGGTGAAGGATGTTTGCTAGGGAGCATCCTCCAGATTGCGGCTCTGGAAGGGAGGGAAAGACCAGTCCGTTTGCCACAGGCGAACTAATAAGGATGGCCGATAAGATTGCTCTTTGTTGGCTGAAAAGACCAAACTGGAGCCCTTCAGGTTCCCACCTGGAGCCCTTATTGGAGTTAAGCCTCCTTGGGGTTGCAGATCGTGGGTGAGGGGCTCTCTACAACTGAGGCAATCTTTGAAGACAGCAGCAGATGCCCAGGAAAAACCCTCCTGGCCGCTGGGGCCCGGCGCGGAAGGGGGCAGAGGGAATTAGGCAGCATATCTCTGTGTTCATCGCAATATATTTCCTACATGAGCCCCGGATGTTCTCACTCCCCCTTCTCCCCTAATATCTGCTGGATCGCATGATAGCATGGGGGTGCAGGCTGAGAGGAGGTGAAAAGCCCCACCTAAGAGTCCTGATCGTGCTCCAAGTTATACTCATTTTTATCCCATTATTATGGTACAATCACATCAGCACAAACACATAAATACGGGCTCCATGATGGCGCTGAATTATCCATTCTTTAGAGAAAACACTACAAAATTAATATCAGTGGAGTCGAGGATGCAATAAAAACCATGTACGAAAACTATGTGCCAGGGGGTTAATACAAATTCCCTATGAGAGTTTCCTGAATCGTGGGACGTTTATTTTCTAAACGCATGTTCACTCTCCTGCCTCCTTGCGTGTTCGTAATTCCGTGATGTCTTTTTCAGCTCTCGTTAAAGAGGGCCCGAGGCGGGAGGGGCGAGGAAGCCAGCCCACCAGGCAGGGTCCACGGCCACGTTCAGGTGGAGGGCTGGACCCGCGCAACAGGCGGCGAGTCCCAGGGCCAGTCACCTGGACGCCGCCGGTGCACGACGGGGAAACCTTACTCGTCCGGCAGAGGACTCTCCCAGGTAACACCCCGCCGTTAGCCTCCCAGCGCTCGCTGCAGCCCGCTTCCCACCCCCACCCATCCTCCTCCCCTAACCGCTCCCGCGCTCGCCCCGGGCAGGGCGGGGTCGGAAGCGCGAGCACGGATTGGCCGGGAGGGAGAGACGCCACCTGTTTGAAAGGCCCAATCAGCGGGCGGTTCAAGAGACAGCCAATGGGAGGCTGGAGGGGTGTGCCGGAAGGGCGGGCCTAAGCTATTTGAATCGCTACGCGGGCCTCTTCCCTGTTCGGCTTCCTGCTGGAGTGGGCCCCTGGTCTGCGCGCCATGGAAGGCGAGGTCCTGGCGGAGGACAAGCTGCTGCGGAAGCTCAGGGACAGCCGCTGCCGCTTCCAGAGGCGCATGCAGCAGCTGATAGAGAAGGTGCGGCCCCTCCCGCTGGCGGGATGGAGGGGGAAGGAGGAGGGGCAGGAGGAGGAGGCAGGGACCGTGGGGCAGAGCGACGGGTCGGGGTCGGGGACCGAGGGGTTTGGGTGCGGGATGCTTCGGGGCTCCGTAGACTTACAGCCTCGCGTTGGCGCCTTCCCAGCCTGGGTCAGGGGTTCCTCTCCGCCCTCCGATCTGATGGGATGCCCCTTCTTCCTCTCCTGCAGTACAACCAGCCCTTCGAGGACGGCCCGGTGGTTCAGATGTCCACGCTGACCTACAAGACGCCCCAGGGTACGAATCAGCACCGCACCTCCCCCCCGCCTTTCTGAATTATTTATAGTTAAGAGTGCAACTGGAATAGTGTCTTTATAATAGAGTTTGAAATGCTGTCCCTGCTCTTTTGAAAATAAACCTGTTCGCCTAATAGGCATTATTAATGCATCACTAGTTCCCTTGAACCTATCAATCATTTAAATTACTTATTTCCAACAGTTATTTATGAAGACAGAATTCTGATGACACAGATGAATCCTGGTTAAAAATGCCCTTGTCTGGGTTTAGCATCCCGGCTGGTTATTTAATAGCCATCTCAGCTTGGGCTCATTGCTTTAGCCAGGTTGTGAGTTGGTTTCTTCATCTGTAAAGTGGAAAGATAGTGACAGTAACAGCTGCTTGGCTAGATATTGTGACGTTTACAGGAGATTGAGCCTGGCACTAATGAACACTCTATTGATTGTTATTTGACCTGTTTGACTTGAGGTTCCGAGTACTTTGAAATTTGACCTGCATCTAAGGATAAGGAGCCATCCTGTTTAATGCTTGATGTTGCAAACAGACTTAAATCATGGATTCTCTTGGGTAAATAGTTGGAAAAAGTTTACACTTTTTGAGGTCATCTGTCATTCAGCCTTGTGCGTGTGTGCTGAGTCGCTTCAGCCATGTCCGACTCTTTGCAACCCTGTGGACTGTAGCCCGCCAGGCTTCTCTGTCCATGGGATCTCCAGACAAGAATACTGGCGTGGGTTGCCATGCTATCCTCCAGGGGATCTTCCCAACCCAGGGATTGCACCCACATTTCTTGTGTCGCCTGCACTGCAGGCAGATTCAATACCACTGAGCCACCCAGGAAGCCCTTCAGCCTTATTACTGACACAATTTTACCTACTAATGAAAGTGAATCTCAGACCCAGTTCTGCTGTGCACTGGACAGACAGACACAAATCAGTTCCTAATGAAATGGAATCCCAGCTCTACTTTCTTAGCTGGACCAGCCACACCCGAGGTGAAAAGTTTTTATAGACAGAAGCTAATGTATTCCAACGGTCAGTTTTGTTCATCTGGCCTGTGTTTAACCTGAAGGCTGGACACAGGAGTATGTAGAAATCATCCCTAAGTGTGCTATCAGTAGGCTTCAGTGTGTTCTCTTGACCTGTTTATGGAAGGATGGGCAGTGTCTGGAATGTTTTGGTCAATCCACATATCTTGAACATCACTAATTTCACCAGTGAAAACTCATTTTGCACTCCAGTTAGATAAGAACAAGATCAGTAGCCAAAGCAGGAAGCACTTTAGCATGTGGAAGACCTCCTGGAGAGCTTGTACAAACAGACTGACAGTGATGCTAAATGTGGATTTGGTGGTTCTGTGTTCCTACAACCTAGTTGATGGGAGCACAGCTCCCCTGATCCGTAGTTTTCCCTGGAGAGGTACTCAGGGAGTGGTCTTCCTGATTACGTGCTAGCTGACCACGCTTGCAGGGCGAATTCCTGTAATTTAAAGCAAGTTCCAATCTACACTGTAGGATAGGCTTCTAACAGTCACAGGTTTTTGATTCTCAACAACCCTGCAAGGTAGGCACTATTAGGATTGTTGTTTCATAGAAGAGAGTACAGCAGAGAGAAGTCAAGGAACTTGCCCGTGTCACTCAGCCAAAGTAGCAAAGATTTGATTTGAGTCCAAGCATCTCTGTCAGGGGTCACTGTTCTGGAAAGGCCAAAAGGCGTAGTAGAGAGTCACTCCCCCCGGGTTCCCAGCCTGGCCACACCACGTGGGCAAATAGCCTGGGCTGGTTATTTCACTTTCTCCTTGCCTCTGTCTCCATCTATACAGTGAACTTGGTGAGTGTCTATCCAAAGGAATTAAGAGTAGCATAAAGGCATGTGTCTGTGAGTTGTGAATACTGAATCAGGTGTACTTGGAGGAGATTTAGACTAGAGCCTGGAACAGTAAGCACCAAGTGAATTTTTGCTGCTGTTATCAACAGCCATCTCAAACCTCGCAACTCAATGATCCATTCTTTATTAATTTGAATTTACCTAGGAGCCAGTGGAGGTTTGGGGAGTATCTTGCCCAGGTTCTGCTGGCTAGTAAGTGCAGGCCTCAAAACTTAGCATTTACTCCTGTGCCTATGACTTGTTCTATAATGTGTAGGTTGCCCCAAGAAAGCACTTATTCTGTCCATGGAGTAGAAAGTTTGCCCTTGAAAAGTGCCTTCAGTATCTCTCTGTAGTATATAGATTGCGCTCATTATATGTGTCTTGAGGACAGCGTTTGGCATATGTATGTTCCTTGTTTCTGTTTCATTTCTGAGTTAATCCTGGGTTCAACAAGCTGCTGTCTACAGGCAGGAGAGATTTAAGTTCGTGATAAATTTGTCTGGTGTGGATTTTTGAAATCTCACAGAGATGACATTTTCATCTTTGAGACTTTCAACCTCACGAAGATGAGAAACAAGAGAATGGCAGTAATGTGGCTTGGTTATATCTTGGTCTTATTAGATCTTTCCTTTGCCTGTCCCTTAGGTTTTCTCTGAGTACAAATTAAGCCGAAGCTCAGTGTGCATGATGACTTAAGTGGTAATTACTATTTGTTTTTTTAAGGATTGCGAATTTGGGGTGGAGGACTAGTGAAGAGAAGAAGCACAGGACACATGCAGGTATTTAATGTCAAGTTTTATTGCCAGCATGCCTTGCTGGAGAGGAAGGTTGATGTGAATAAAGGTGGAGATGAGCTGGAACTGCACCCAGGGGCCACTGAGGGGCGCTGTTCCATGGTTGTCTCACCTTGTGTTCTTAGTCACTCAGTTGTGTCCAACTCTTTGCAACCCCGTGGACTGAGCACCGCCGGGCTCCTCCATCCATGGGATTCTCCAGGCAAGAATACAGGAGTGGGTAGACTATCCCTTCTCCAGGGGAACTTCCCAACCCAGGAATTGAACTGGAGTCTCCTACATTGCAGGCGTATTCTTGCCAGCTGAGACTCGGGATGGAACCAGGGTCCCCTGCATTGCAGGCATATTCTTTTAGGGTCTCAGCCACCACGGAAGCCCCTTTCTCACGTTCAGTTCAGTTCAGTCGCTCAGTAGTGTCCGACTCTCCGCGACCCCATGAATCACAGCACGCCAGGCCTCCCTGTCCATCACCAACTCCCGGAGTTCACTCAAACTCATGTCCATCGAGTCGGTGATGCCATCCAGCCATCTCATTCTCTGTCATCCCCGTCTCCTCCCGCCCCCAACCTTTCCCAGCATCAGAGTCTTTTCCAGTGAGTCAACTCTTCACATGAGGTGGCCAAAGTATTGGAGTTTCAGCTTTAGCATCAGTCCTTCCAATGAACACCCAGGACTGATCTCCTCTGGAATGGACTGGTTGGATCTCCTTGCAGTACAAGGGACTCTCAAGAGTCTTCTCCAGCACCACAGTTCAAAAGCATCAATTCTTCAGCGATCAGCTTTCTTCACAGTCCAACTCTCACATCCATACATGTCCACAGGAAAAACCATAGCCTTGACTAGATGGACCTTTGTTGGTAAATGTCTCTGCTTTTCAATATGCTATCTAGGTTGGTTACAACTTTCCTTCCAAGGAGTAAGCGTCTTTTAAGTTCCTGGCTGCAGTCAACATCTGCAGTGATTTTGGAGCCCAAAAAATAAAGTCTGACACTGTTTCCACTGTTTCCCCATCTATTTCCCATGAAGTGATGGGACCAGATGCCATGATCTTAGTTTTCTGAATGTTGAGCTTCAAGCCAACTTTTTCACTCTCCTCTTTCACTTTCATCAAGAGGTTTTTTAGTTCCTCTTCACTTTCTGCCATAAGGGTGGTGTCATCTGCATATCTGAGGTTATTGATATTTCTCCCAGCAATCTTGATTCCAGCTTGTGCTTCTTCCAGCCCAGCGTTCCTCATGATGTACTCTGCATAGAAGTTAAATAAGCAGGGTGACAATATACAGCCTTGACGTACTCCTTTTCCTATTTGGAAGCACTCTGTTGTTCCATGTACAGTTCTGACTGTTGCTTCCTGACCTGCATACAGGTTTCTCAAGAGGCAGGTCAGGTGGTCTGGGATTCTCATCTTTTTCAGAATTTTCCACAGTTTATTGTGATCCACACAGTCAAAGGCTTTGGCATAGTCAATGAAGCAGAAATAGATGTTTTTCTGGAACTCTCCTGCTTTCTCCATGATCCAGAGAATGTTGGCAATTTGATCTCTGGTGCCTCTGCCTTTTCTAAAACCAGCTTGAACATCTGGAAGTTCACGGTTCCCATACTGCTTAAGCCTGGCTTGGAGAATTTTGAGCATGACTTTACTAGCATGTGAGATGAGTGCAATTGTGCGGTAGTTTGAGCATTCTTTGGCATTGCCTTTCTTTGGGATTGGAATGAAGACTGACCTTTTCCAGTCCTGTGGCCACTGCTGAGTTTTCCAAATTTGCTGTCATATTGAGTGCAGCACTTTCACAGCATCATCTTTCAGGATTTGAAATAGCTCAACTGGAATTCCATCACCTCCACTAGCTTTGTTCGTAGTGATGCTCTCTAAGGCCCACTTGACTTCACATTCCAAGATGTCTGGCTCTAGGTGAGTGATCACACCATCGTGATTATCTTGGTCGTGAAGATCTTTTTTGTACAGTTCTTCTGTGTATTCTTGGCACCTCTTCTTAATATCTTCTGCTTCTGTTAGGTCCATACCATTTCTGTCCTTTATCGAGCCCATCTTTGCATGAAATGTTCCCTTGGAATCTCTAATTTTCTTGAAGAGATCTCTTGTCTTTCCTATTCTGTTGTTTTCCTCTATTTCTTTGAATTGATCACAGAGGAAGGCTTTCCGTTACCTGCCCTGATTTCTTGTGTGTAAGGATTTACTGAGACGCATGTCTTCTGCTGAAACTATGATGCTTCCAGACACAGGACAGCTCTGGAAATTCCATCAGTTCCCACCTCTCCCAAGGCAAAGGCAGTGACATCCCCCAGGCAGGGTCGCAGACATCTAGGAGGTGATGCCCCAGGGCCGCTCTTAAAGGGACAGGTCTCGCCGTGTTCTCACTCTAGTTCTTGCAAGGCTGCTACTGCTGCTAAGTCACTTGAGTCGTGTCCGACTCTGTGTGACCCCATAGATGGCAGCCCACCAGTCTCCGTCGTCCCTGGGATTCTCCAGGCAAGAACACTGGAGTAGGTTGCCATTTCCTTCTCCAATGCATGAAAGTGAAAAGTGAAAGTGAAGTCGCTCAGTTTTGTCCAACTCTTTGCGACCCCATGGACTGCAGCCTACCAGGCTCCTCCGTCCACGGGATTCTCCAGGCAAGAGTACTGGAGTGGGGTGCCATCGCCTTCTCCTTCTTACAAGGCTAGGTGGGCCTAAAAGATTTTAGCCAGTCTGGCATCTTGACTTCTCAAATTTCCCTAATGAGAGCCCATCCATGGCATTAGTTGTGGTTACTAGCAAGGCTTAGAGAAGGGAATGGCAATCCACTCCAGTATTCTTGCCTGGAGAATCCCATGGAGGAGAAGCCTGGTGTAAGGTCAAAACGGCCCAATGATGTTAAACCAAAGAACTCAAACACCAAATAGATAATGTAACTGGCTTTAATGGCTGCGTACCCCCGGGTGGAACCCCAAGACCTAACAGAGCGAGGTCAGGAAGTCCGCGCCCAACAAAGGCAAGAGGCAGCTTATACAACTTTAGGCAAGATTTGGAGTGGCGGTCCCTCATAGGTCAGTTAGCCGGGGGGCGACACTGGGCTGGTTGCCCGGTCTGCTCAAGGTTGTGCTGACGCAGCGGAATAGTTCTTGCTGTTCCTGGACGGGAGGTTAGCAGAGGGTTGATCTCTACCAGGAACTGATACCTTAAGGACACTCTAGCAATGGGGGAGGGAATGAGGGAACAGAGCACAATAGTCAGCCTTTCTCCGCCAATGGGAAGAAGAGAAGGGGGGAAGGGAAGAGGCCAAAATGGCCACTGAGGTCCGACCTTACACCTGGCGCACTACAGTCCATGGGATCGCAGAGTCAGACATGACTGAACTACTAATGCAACGCAGCACAACTAGCAAGGCTGGTGGGCAGATCAGGCTCTCAGGGGCGGGCAGGGGGTGTACCACCTCCTCGGGGCTGGCCCGCTGACCGCCCCGCAGCCTGAGTCCCGGTCAGGACAGCTGATCGCCCTGTAGCCGGAGTTCAGCAGGAAGGCGACTCCTCACGCTAGGGTCCCACCGCACACTGAAGCTTTTAAACAAACTGGGGTCGCGGAGAGTCGGACACGACTGAGCGACTGAACTGAACTGAACTGAACTGAGGTCTCACGACACATGATCAAGTCACTGTTAAGATAAAAAGTCACAGAAAGTCCCCTAGGGGCCTCTGGAATTTCCAGCTTCTCCCTGAGGATCTGGGGACTGTGCTGTCCTGTTTGGTTTTGGCCCCGAGCTCTACCGCCCTGCCAGGGCCAAGCTGGACCTGGTCACTCTCACTTTCCTGCTCCCATCACTCACCACCCAAGTGGTTTCAGAGACAGCAACCCTGGGCACCACCAGAGGAAGAAAGCTCTGTTCTTCTCCAAGGGGAAGCTCAACTATCTGCTAGGAGTCTTGAGGCCTTTGATGCTGGAATATCCTAGAAGAGAAGCCCCCAGAAAACTGTCTTTGCTCTCATACACTAAAGGTGGGGATTTGGAGGTGTTTTACTTGACAGTGGCTTTGAAATACATTACATCTGAACCAAGCATATCTTGTCAAGGGCTCTCCGGTAAAGACAGACAGCAGGACAGATGGGCCCGTGCAAGTCCCAGCCGGAGATCTTGAGCTTCCCCCGCCCGACACACCAGCCGATGGTGAGTGGTCCTGGTGCTGGAGAGCCGTGTCAGGGTGGGGGTGCTGATGGGGGGCTGTGTGTCTGTCTGCCTCCACACTCCAAGTCTAGGCTCCTCGCTAGGCCTTTCTCCAGGTGTATTTGAAGAACTAAAGCCTTTGAGAAGTCCCTTGGTGGTTCCTTCTCAGCTCATCTAGGGAGCCATCTCACTCACAGTTACAGCGCGGTGCTGGACACAGAAAGACCCCGGAGATGTTTGCTCATGGGTGTCCTCGGTCTACCGGTATTCATCCAGATTTCAACTCCGTAAAACCTTAGGTCCACGAATTCCCTGGGCTCTAAAATAATCAGAAATGGTTCTTGAGGTGAACTGTCCAGTGTGGTAACCACTAGTCACCCGTGACTATTCAAATTCTTTTAAAATGAAGTCAGATTTAAAATGCAGTTCCCAGCCTCACCAGCTATATTCCAAGTGTTCAGCTGCTGCATGTGGTTCGTGGCTGACATACTGGACAGCAGAGGGGAGACTTTCCATCATTGCAGAAAGTTCTATTAGATGGTGCTGGCCTACAGGCACTCAGCTTTCAGGATGACAGGCCATCGAAAGAGCAGAGGTTTTACAAAAAGCTGCTTTCCCTGGTGTCCCTGACTTGGGACATATTCCTGTTCTGATGGCTTGCTTCTCTGCGTGGCCACAGATGACCAGGTCCCTGTTATAAGGGACTGCTTGAAGCAACAGGAGTTTTCACTGCAGTATATACTCAATGCCAAAACTATCCTTGGGAAAAAATATACATGCTTTCTTAAGACATTCTGATGGAAATTTCTTTTGCTTTTAGATTCAAAAAGCAGTGATGCTGATACAACTTTCTTCCAGGAAGAAGTGATTGCTGGGAACTTAATGGTGAGCCCTGCTTTTTGTAACGAAGGGACGGAGTTGGGGCTTGGGGACAGGTGAACATTCTCGTGACTGGCATGTTCCTCCAGGCCCCCTTCTGAAGCTCACTCTTTGCTAACGCCACCCCTCCAGTCTCAGCGCCCCCTGTTCAGATCCCCTAAGGCAGCAATTTGCCCCTTCTCAGTTTAGCACTTATGGCCCAGGTTTGAGCCTGTCTTACCGAACCTTCATCAGCGTTGAGTACTGCTCCCTCTGCACACAGAACAACCCTAGCTGTGGTGTCCAGTGCGCCTTTGGCCTTGACAAACTCACCGTGTGGAGAGTTGGGTTCTAGGTCAGTCGTACCCCATAGAGATGGTGTCACAGGGGAGGTGCTCTGAGGAGTGTTTGCAGGTCAGCCCTCGGGATGGATGAGAATGCACGGGACAGAATCCACCTGAGTCCCTGACTTGCTCCCTGGGTCAGATGCTAGAGGAGCAGGCATGTGGTTTTCCTTTAAACTCACTCCTTTTGTACACAGGTTTCCCATGCACCCAGGTGTGACCTGTCATGTCTAACTGGAATCAGGGGGTGGCCCTGGGCGAGAGAGGGGTGCTTTTGGAGGTATTTCGTGGGAGTGGCGTGAAAGGGAGTAGGCAGGCGAGGTGTCAGCCTTTCCCTGGGGTGTTCATGTTACCCCCACCCCAGCTGCAGCCCCAGGCCCAGACTCTGCCTCACCCGGTGCACAGCGGAGGCCGAGACCTCCTATTTCCAGCGCTCAGCAGGTGAGGGACAGGAGAGGTCACTGTCGCCGTCCCCTGAGCTGGACAGTGAACTTCTTTTTTGTTGTTTTTTTTTTTTCTGATTTTATATTTTGGATGCGGCACATGGGATCTTAGTTCCCTGACCAGGGATTGAACCCATACCCCCTGCCGTGGAAGCACAAAGTCTTAACCACTGGACTGCCGGGGAAGTCACTGAGCTTCTTGTGTCACAGACACACCAACTGGGATTGGTCCTAATAGTTGTGTCCTAAACTCACCAGTCCTGGGTGTTCACTGGAAGGACTGATGCTGAGGCTGAAACTCCAATACTTTGGCCACCTCATGCGAAGAGTTGACTCACTGGAAAAGACTCTGACGCTGGGAGGGATTAGGGGCAGGAGGAGAAGGGGACGACAGAGAATGAGATGGCTGGATGGCATCACCGACTCGATGGACATGAGTTTGAGTGAATTCCGGGAGTTGGTGATGGACAGGGAGGCCTGGAGTGCTGTGATTCATGGGGTCACAAAGAGTCAGACACGACTGAGCGACTGAATTGAACTGAACTGAACTGAAACTCACCTAAGATTATTGATTCTTTTTTTTTTCTTCTGATGCTAGTCATATTGTCAAAAACTTCTCCAAACTGGTATGTTTTGTCTTTCTATTTCCTTTTGAATTGGTCCCACTGGATAAATTCCCTAAAATCGGATCTGAGGTCAGGCAGATTTTCAGAGGGGCTGGAACACGCTGCACTGCTAACAGCAGGAAGTGCAGAAGTGACTTGGAGGAACTCCGTGTAAACATGTATACATTGATGACCATGCCAGCGTGTTCCCAAATCCCAGAACTCAGCCATGCCCAACAGCATTCACAGATACTGACTTCTGTCCCGGTGTCAGCCTGCAGTGCCCTGGAGCCCTTCGAAAAATGAGCTGAGAAGGAAGTACTTGACGCAAGTGGATATCCTACTGCAGGATGAAGGGAGTTTGGAGGTAATCTGTGTCCCTGAGTGTGTCCTCAGAGCAAACCATAGGCTAGAGACCCAGTGAGGTGTGATTATGTCTAGCTCACTCCAGAGCCTGTAAAGACCATCTCAATTTCCAAACTCTTTGGCTCACAGCCTCCCCGACGCCTGCTCTTCCTGAGTAGATACTCCGGGTCCCTTCAGGCAGCGGAGTCGGCTGCCCACCGTGTTCTGGGCAACTCCCAGGGTCCACTAGGGCCCCAGCCCTTGGGAAGAGGGCTTTGAAGCTGCATGGTTCATTCTGGCTCATTCATGCTCCGTCTGTGGTTGGGAGCAGTTCCTATGGGCTTGGCACAGGGGGGTGGGGGCGGCCAGGGCTGACACTTAGCAACGCCTTCGTTAAAGTCATTTGCTTTGGCTTCCCTGGTAGCTCAGACGGTAAAGCATCTGCCTGCAGTGCAGGAGACCTGGGTTCGATCCCTGGATTGGGAAGATCCCCTGGAGAAGGAAATGGCAACCCACTCCAGTACTCTTGCCTGGACAATCCTATGGACCGAGGAGCCTGGCGGGCTATAGTCTGTGGGGTCACAAAGAATCAGACACGACTGAGCGACTTTTCTCTTTTCCTTTTGTTAAAGTCATTTGCTTTGGTTTCAGTATGCTGGTTACGGAGAGGGAAAGGACACCCGTGTGACCCTGGCCCCATCATTGGCCTCTCCCGCCAGACCTGCCCAGGGTAAGTGTGACATAGAAGCAGCCCATTCACTGTCAGTAGCTCCAGGGCACCTTAGCTGGGCACGTTTCACCCCCGTGAACCGTTAGAGACATGCGCGCATCATGGGTGCATTATTGCTATGAAAGGAAGTCCCCTTTCATAAGTCCCCTTTCATTCTTCTATGAAACAGGCTGAACTCTGTCCCTTCTGGTTCCTTTTTACCCCTCACTTTCCCCTCCCCAACATGCTTTCCTTCTTCTAACTTTTCCAGAATCAGTAAGAACTCAAGGACTTTTTTTTTAATTCACATATTGGAATCTGTTGTCCATTTTCAACCCACGTTCAACCTGGAGGAACCCCTTCCCCTCTGGCTTTGGGTCCTCTGACCTGTCCCCAAGGGGTTGAGCCTTCATCCCCCGCCCTGACTCCAGACTGGCCTCCCTTCTCCTTGGCAATGATGCTCATTTGGTTGGTCTCAAAGCACCAAGTAACCTCAGAATCACAACACCTGGTACCAACTCTGCTTGACAATGAGCTAAAGAAAGTTCCGGATCTCCAAGCAGCACTTTTATCCTCAGACGTTGTCCCACAGAGGGAGCATTTTCAGAGTTATTTGGATTCTGTTTTCTCTTCTGATTGTTGTCAGTTTGACATAGAGATAGGGTCATTTTTCCTTACAACTTTACAGTTATCCTCATCTTTGTTGGTTTGATTTCACTTTTTTAATATATAAAACATTTAACATGATTCAAAAGTCAAAGCTATGCCAAGAGCTGTATTCAGGAGTCCTGTATCTTCCTCAGGCTTCCCCACTGACTCAACTGTAAAGAATCTGCCTGCCGATGCAGGAAATGTGGGTTCAATCACTGGGTTGGGAAGATGCCCTGGAGAAGGAAATGGCTACCCATGCCAGTATTCTTGCCTGGGAAATCCCATGGACAGAGGAGGCTGATGGGTTACAGTCCATGGGGCCACAAAGAGTCAGGCACGGCTGAGTGACTAAGCAGCAACAAATCCCTTCCCCACACACTCCAGTTGGCAGGCAGGGTCATTATTATCTGGTTTCTAATTAGTCTTTGACAAGGTAACCATTTCTAAACCGTCATACAGGGAAGAAAGACTCCTTTTAGGAAGATCAGTGGACAGTAAATTGTTTTGGTAGATAGAGAAAAATCTCTGAGAAGAGTCTGTTCCCAAATATTTGTGAAATTTTGTTGCTTTGGTTTTTTTGTATTGCTTTTAAAAAATAAATCACAATGTTATACTCCTGAAACTAACATAATGTTATATGTGAATTATATTTCAGTTAAAACTAATAACTTTTTTTAAAAACCCATGCTGATCATGATCCAACCTTCATTTCCCTAATCTCTGCGTGTGAAAGTGTCAGTCACTCAGTTGTGGCCGACTCTTTGGGACCCCATGGGCTGTAGCCCGCCAGGCTCCTCTGTCCATGAGTTCTCCAGGCAAGAATACCGGAGAGTGTTGCCATGCCCTCCTCCAGGGGATCTTGCTGACCCTGGGCTCGAACCCTGGTCTCCAGCGTTGCAGGCAGATTCTTTGTCACAGGAGCCACCAGAGAAACCCATCTCTGCGTGTGGACGGCTGTAAATGGTCACGCGGCTTTGCCTTGTGTGTGTGTTTCTCCAGGATACTGCAGGGACGTCTCTGAAGACAGCCCTGGTGGTCCACTTCAGCCGCCTCCATCACCCAGGGAGGGTGACACCTCTCACTCCTGCTCAGCAGGCCAGACCGTTGTGCCGAGGGGCAATGACATTCCCTTACAAGGGACCGGCGGCAGCAGCTTCTCAAGCAGTCCCTGCTCCGAGGCTGAGGACGTGTGCAACGCGACGCTCAGCGACCTGTATGCGGGCATGCTGCACTCCATGAGCCGGCTGCTGGGCGCCAGGCCCTCCTGCATCATCTCCACCAAGACGTTCATTGGCCAGAACTGGAGCTCCAGGCGGAGGCACCGGTGCAAGGGCAGAATGAACAGAACAAGCTGCCGAGGAAGGGGGTGCTCTCGGCGGAGCCCCCAGGAGAGATGTCCACCCTGCTCCGAGCCCCTGGAGGATGCAGGGACCTTGAGAGATCGCGGGAACTTGCCCAGTGTTTTTGCCCCTAAGACGGGTTTAAAGTCAGGAAGGGCTCTTCTCAAAGTAAGCAAACCCCAGATCCATACATTCACTCCACCTTGGAAGGAGCTTCAGGGAGTGCCCCGGAAGCATTCGTCATTGACTTACTTAGACTCCAAAACGGTGTCTCATCTTGATCAGGAAAACAGATTTGTGACCTTAAAGTGGTTGATTTCTCCTGTAAAAATAGCTTCCAGACCCAGAATCCTGCAGGGCCAGGAGGGGAGTCGTTTTAAGGAAATCGAGATCAAATTTGACAAGCTTCATCAGGAGTATTGCTCAAATCATGGGAAGCGGCCCAGCCTGACTTACCCACCTGGCTCCATGGCCGTGGATGTGTACCGACGTGGTCCCACGAGCCCTGGTAGCCCCCAGGGCTTAGAAGCCCACGGGCTGAGCAGTCCTCTCCACAGATCAAAAGCTAAGAGGTTGAGTGAGGCCTTTGAAGGCCTGGGCAGATCCACAGGAGAGGGTGGCTGCCTGCCGAAGAGTGAGTCCTTCCCCTCACTTTCAAAGACTGACCCCAACTGCAGCGCAGGCCGCCCAGAGCAGACCGTTGACCTTGTTTGTCCAGGAAGTGATCCGGAAAAGTTTCAGAAATCGATACCACTCAGCAAAGCTATTTCAGTACCCAGGGTACAACCTCCAGGCTTTCCCAGGGATCGCTACGATGATATTAAAGAAAAATTTGACAAGCTTCATCGGCAGTATTGCCAAAAGTTGCCTCAGCAGACACAGGCGCCTTCAGATAAAGCACGTGCGGGAGTTTGGCATCAAAAAGAAGGCTTCTCAGGAAAATTCAACCCAGACTCTGGCTGTTGGCGTCCCCCAAGCTTGTCATCCTCACCCCAGCAGAGCGTAAGAAGCCCCCTGGCTTCCAACATGGTTGGGGCCTCTCCATGTACAGACACTGCTCTTGCTGCCGGGTTGGGCCATCAGGTCCCCACAAAGCGATGCCGATTATCAGACCCTCAGGTGTGTGGAGAGGGGCCTGGACCCTGGGGTCTCTCACCTGTGGGCAGAGCCATGCCAAGGCCCCGGGAGGAGGCTGACTCTTTACAGCCCAAATGGGAAGAGAAGAAGGTGCGTATGTTTGCTGCATGTGGGTGTTTGACAATTCTTAAGTGTTAATTTTCCAAACGTTCTCCCAAATTCTTTTCCTTCCTCTAACATCAGCATTTGTACACATTTCCCACTGGAATGCACCTTGGGGGTGTTTCTAAAAAGCATCCCTTAAGACATTATCCGTCCTCAGCAAACTGTCATTTCCAGCTTCTTTTATCACTCAGAAAATTGCTGTTGGACGTGAAACTGATCTGGGAGTTGACGCCTCTCTGCTTGCTTCTCTGTGCTTCATGGGAACAGAGTAGGAGCCAGCCTGCAGAGAGCCCACAGCCTCCTACCCGCCACATCAAAGCCCACCTGAGCCCCTGCCTCGGTCACAGTTTAGCTCGTGCGGTTCCCTTAAGCTGAAGCCTTACGCTGTCTGCACCATTTTCTCCAGAGGCAAGCTGAGGAGGGGGTCGAGAGGCTGCCGTGAGCTCCTAAATGCTTTCCCAGCGAGCATTTCAGCACACCACACATGCGGCTCCTGACAACACAACTGAGTCCATGTCACTCCGCAGGCTGGTGGGATCTGACTGGGTTTGGTTTGGCAGCTCCTTCCAGAACCACGACACAGACATGCTTAACTGTTTTCTGTATTTTTTTCTTCTTTCAGTTCAGTTCAGTCACTCAGTCATGTCCAACTCTTTGTGACCCCATGGACTGCAGCACGCCAGGCTTCCCTGTCCATCACCAATTCCTGGAGCTTGCTTAAACTCATGTCCATCAACTCAGTGATGCCATCCAACCATCTCATCCTCTGTCGTCCTCTTCTCCTCCCACCTTCAATCTTTCGCAGCATCAGGGTCTTTTCCAATGAGTCAGTTCTTCACATCAGGTGGCCAGAGACTTGGAGCTTCAGCTTCAGCATCAGTCCTTCCAATGAATATTTAGGATTGACTTCGATTGACTGGTTGGATCCCCGTGCAGTCCAGGGGACTCTCTACTTAATATTCTCCACGTAGTGTTATATATTTATTGAGGAAAAGGACCAGATCTTGAGCTGTGAGCCCAACCTCCAGGCACCAGGCTGCGTTGACTCCTTTTTACACTTCCTTCCTTAAGCCCCACCTGAACCCTTTGATTAGACAGGTTCTGGCCAATGCACAGTGCTAGTTCATCTTTTTATAAATAAGGAAATGTGATCTTTTGTGTGTGTGTGTGCGTGTGTGTGTTCCAGCTGTCCCGGGTCTTATTTGCAGCATGAGAGTACTTACTTGTGGCGCATGGAATCTTAGCCCCCACACCAGGGATTGAGCTAGGTCCCCAGCATTGGGAGTATGGAGTCTTAGTCATTGGCCCACCAAGGAAGTCCCCAAGGAAATGTAGTCTTAACTCCTGAATCCATACAGGCATGCTTGACTGGGCCAGGATTTGAAAGGCCACGGTCTTAACCACCAGTTTGTACTGCCTGCTTGAGGAACTACTGTTATTATTTTTCCTTTACATTCCTTAGGGTATTTATAATGACTCAAGTATTCATGTATATTCAATGGAGTAAATATATCTTCCCCTGGAAAAGAAAATGGCTCCCCACTCCAGGATTCTTGTTTGGAGAATCCCATGGGCAAAGGAGCCTGGGGGGTTCCATGGTTTCGCAAAGTTGGACTCGACTGAATGACTAACACAAATAAATAACAGTTAAGCTTTGGGGGGCCAGCACTGGGAATTCTAGTGAAATTGTACTGAATTGTTTTTTTTCCCCCTAGACGAAAGAATGGCACATCTTTCAGGATGGAAGAGACAAATGATTTCGTGTCAGAAAAACTCAAAGCTGAAAATCTATTGCCAAGTTATTTTGGAGTATTTCCTCTTTGCACTTTTGTGTATTTTTTAATTCTCAAGAAAATGCAAGCACTTGCTTCACTTATCCGCCCTTCAAAGGAAATTTCAATGAAATTGGTTCCATTGACGTGACTCTGGATTTTTGGAAATTATTTGAATAAAGTTGCTCAACTAAAATTTTTAATGTTATCCTTTACAGGCCTATTTTTCCCATATTTTCTTTGTTAAATTTAGACATGACCAGAAACCCTCCTTCACGTTTCCTCTTTCCTCAGAGAAGTTGTTTGCTCTGCAGCCCAGGTTTCAGCCCTAGAAGGAGCGTCCCGCAGCCTAGTCTTCTAACGCAGACCGGCAGGACGTGGCGTCTTCCCTGTTTGTTGTTGTTGCTGCTGCTGCTAAGTCACTTCAGGCGTGTCCACCTCTGTGTGACCTCACAGACGGCAGCCCAGCAGGCTCCCTGTCCCCGGGACTCTCCAGGAGAGAACGCTGGGGTGGGCTGCCATTGCTTTCTCCATTTGTTGTTGCTATTCAGTCGCTAAGTCACGCCCAGCTCTCTGCAGCCCCATGGACTGCAGCACGCCGGCCGTCCCTGTGCTCCACCGTCTCCCAGTGAAAGTCGATCAGTGGTGTCCAACTCTTTGCAACCCCACGGACTATACAGTCCATAGAATTCTCCCAGCCAGAATACTGTCTCCCAGAGTTTGCTCCAATTCATACCCATTGAGTCGGTGATGCTATCTAACCATCTCATCCTCTGTCACCCTCTTCTCTTGCCTTCAATCTTCCTCCAGCATCAAGGTCTTTCCAGTGAGTCGGCTCTTTGTATTAGGTGGCCAAAGTAATGGAGCTTTGGCTTCAGCACCAGACCTTCCTATATTCAGTTCAGTTCAGTCGCTCAGTCGTGTCCGACTCTTTGCGACCCCATGAATCACAGCACGCCAGGCCTCCCTGTCCATCACCAACTCCAGGAGTTCACTCAAACTCATGTCCATCGAGTCGGTGATGCCATCCAGCCATCTCATTCTCTGTCGACCCCTTCTCCTCCTGCCCCCAATCCCTCCCAGCATCAGAGTCTTTTCCAGTGAGTCAACTCATCACATGAGGTGGCCAAAGTATTGCAGTTTCAGCTTTAGCATCAGTCCCTCCAACGAACACCCAGGATTGATCTCCTTTAGAATGGACTGATTGGATCTCCTTGCAGTATAAGGGACTCTCAAGAGTCTTCTCCAACACCACAGTTCAAAAGCATCGATTCTTCGGCGATCAGCTTTCTTCACAGTCCAACTCTCACATCCATACATGACCATGGGAAAAACCATTGCCTTGACTAGACGGACCTTGGTTGGCAAAGTAATGTCTCTGCTTTTTAATATACTATCAAGGTTGGTCATAACTTTCCTTCCTATATTCTGTTCTGTTCCGTCACTCAGTCGTGTCCAACTCTTTGCGACCCCGTGGACTGTAGCCTACCAGGCTTCTCCGTTCATGGGATTCTCCAGGCAAGAATACTGGAGTGGGTTACCATTTCCTTCTCCAGGGGATCTTCCCGACCCAGGGATCGAACCCAGGTCTCCCGCATTGGAGGCAGACGCTTTAACCTCTGAGCCACCAGGGAAGCCCCCTTCCTATATTAGGAGGTAGCAAATTGAGTCACCGTTCAACTCACCCATAAAAGCAATTCCAAACAGCTTAATATTTTTAGATGAAAACATAAACAGTTCTGTGAAGGTCCCAAAACACCTGCAGCCACATAACACCCGTGACATCTCATGATTTTTACTGGAGCTGTTTATAATAGAGTATCACAGTGACTTTTTTTTAACTTGTATACCCTTTTTGTTTACTCTTTTGATACACATAGCATTTTTTAAATTTTTTAATAAATGCAAATATCCCTTTTTAAAATATTTATACATTTATCTGGCTGCAGCTGTTCTTCGTTGCAGCATGCGGGATCTTCAGTCTTCACTGTGCATGTAGGATCTAGTCCCCTGAGCCCAGCCCCCAGCATCAGGAGCACAGAGTCGTAGCCACTGGACCACAAGACGTCCCAACATTTAAAATTTTTAATTCTTGTTTTGATTTTTTTTCAGGTGTGAAGAGAGTTTCTCATCTAGATCATCATAAGATACAGACAATTAAAATTTATTTTTAATTGGAGGATAATTGCTTTACAATACTGTGCTGTTTTCTGCCTTATATTAACATGAAATCAACCATCGGTATATGTATGTCCCCTCCCTCTTGAACCTCCCTTCCACCATCCACCCCGTCCCACCCCCTCTAGTTTGTCACAGAATGTTGGATTTGAGCTCCCCACATCATACAACAGATTTTCACTGGCTATCTGTGGTAATGTGTGTGTTTCAATGCTGCTCTCTCAGTTCACCCCACCCGCTCCTTCCCTCTGTGTCCACAAGTCTGTCCTCTATGTGGGCATCTCCATTGCTGCCCTGCAGATGAGTTCATAAGTACCATCTTCCTAGGTTCCATTTATCTGCGTTAATATGTGATATTTGTCTTCCTCTTTTTGACTGACTTCACATGTGTAACAGGCTGTAGGTTCACCCACCTCATTAGAACTGACTCAAATGCATTCCTCTTTAGAGCTGAGTAACACTGCGTTGTGTGTATGTACCCCAGCTTCTTTACCCGTTCACCTGTCAGTGGACATCTACATTCCTCGCTATTGGAGACAGCGCTGCAGTGAACGTTGGGGTACACGTGTCCTTTTCAGTCATGGTTTCCTCACGGTATATGCCCAGTAGTGGGACTGGGACTGTTGGGACATATGGTAGTTTTATTCCTAGTATTTTAAGCAATCTCCATACTGTTCTCCACAGTGGCTATGTCAAGTTGCATTTCCGCTAACAGTGCAGGAGGGTTCCCTTTTTTCCACACCCTCTCCAGCATTTATTGTTTGTGGATTTTTTCGATGATGGCCATTCTGACCTGAGTGTGGTGATACCTCATTGTAGTTTTGATTTGCATTTCTCTAATAATGAGCTATGTTGAGCATCTTTTCACATGTTTATTAGTCATCAATGGGTCTTCTTTGGAGAAATGTCTGCTTAGGTCTTGTGCCCACTCTTTGATTGTTTTCCTGGTATTGAGCTGAAGGAGCTGCTTGTATATTTTGGAGATTAATCCTTTGTCAATTGTTTTGTTTGCTATTATTTTCTCCCATTCTGAAGGTTGTTTTTTCATCTTGTTTATAGTTTCCTTCGTTGTGCAAAAGTTTTTTAGTTTACTTAATGGACAGTAACTTTTAAATAAAATCTTGCAAATATTCACAATACAGTGACAAAACCCATGTAGCAACATCCTGAGTAAATGGTTGTTAATACGTTGCTGTGTGTAGTGGTTTTTTAAGTTGACTAAAGATTAGGTTGCACACCTTTCCTTCCCATCCCCCTACCCGAGGCGACCCTCTCCCTGTGTGGATGTTCCCTTTCCACCCACAGCTTTACATTGCAATGTCACCTGAGTGTTTTAGCCAGCTTTGCTCCCAAAACGAAACACCAGAGACAGGGTACTTAAACAACAGAACTTTTCTTCTGGACATGAAGGCTGAGATGCAGGAGCCAGCACAGTGGGGCTCTGGGAGGACCCACTTCCTGGCCTGCTACCTTCTCACGTCATGTGGAGAGAGAAGGAGCAACCTAGTGTCTTTTACAAAGGGCACCAATCTTGTCATGGGGGCCCCACCCTCATGACCCATTCAAGCCCTGTCACTTCTCAAACCAGCCTCCTACTGGCTTTTCAAGCATCCTCTTGTGACTTGTTTTTATAATTTGCTGTACTACTGATTTGGGTATATTCTGTTTGCCAATCTGCTTATATGAACCAACCTCAGTTCAGTTCAGTCGCTCAGTCGTGTCCAACTCTTTGCAACCCCATGAATCACAGCACACCAGGCCTCCCTGTCCATCACCAACTCCTGGAGTTCACTCAAACTCATGTCCATCGAGTCGGTGATGCCATCCAGCCATCTCATCCTCTGTCGACCCCTTCTCCTCCCGCCCCCAATCCCTCCCAGCATCAGAGTCTTTTCCAGTGAGTCAACTCGTCGCATGAGGTGGCCAAAGTGTTGGAGTTTCAGCTTTAGCATCAGTCCTTCCAATGAACACCCAGGATTGATCTCCTTTAGAACACTGGTTGGATCTCCTTGCCATCCAAGGGACTCTCAAGAGTCTTCTCCAACACCACAGTTCAAAAGCATCAATTCTTCAGCGATCAGCTTTCTTCACAGTCCAACTCTCACATCCATACATGACCACTGGAAAAACCTAGCTTTGACTACCTTTGTTGGAAAAGTAATGCCTCTGCTTTTTAATATACTATCTAGATTGGTCATAACTTTCCTTCCAAGGAGTAAACGTCTTTTAATTTCATGGCTGCAATCAGCATCCGCAGTGATTTTGGAGGCCCAAAAAAATAGTCTGACACTGTTTCCACTCTTTCCCTATCTATTTCCCATAAAGTGATGGGACCAGATGCCATGACCTTAGTTTTCTGAATGTTGAGCTTCAAGCCAACCTTTTCACTCTCCTCTTTCACTTTCATCAAGAGGCTTTTGAGTTCCTCTTCACTTTCTGCCATAAGAGTGGTGTCATCTGCATATCTGAGGTTATTGATATTTCTCCCGGCAATCTTGATTCCAGCTTGTGCTTCTTCCAGCCCAGCGTTCCTCATGATGTACTCTGCATATAAGTTAAATAAGTAGGGTGACGGTATACAAACTTGATGCCCTCCTTTTCCTATTTGGAACCAGTCTGTTGTTCCATGTCCAGTTCTAACTGTTGTTTCTTGACCTGCATACAGGTTTCTCAAGAGGCAGGTCAGGTGGTCCGGTATTCCCATCTCTTTCAGAATTTTCCACAGTTTATTGTGATCCACACAGTCAAAAGCTTTGGCATCGTCAATGAAGCAGAAATAGATGTTTTTCTGGAACTCTCTTGCTTTCTCCATGATCCAGCGGATGTTGGCAATTTGATCTCTGGTTCCTCTGCCTTTTCTAAAACCTGCTTGAACATCTGGAAGTTCACGGTTCACATATTGCTGAAGCCTGGCTTGGAGAATTTTGAGCATGACTTTACTAGTGTGTGAGATAAGTGCAATTGTGCGGTAGTTTGAGCATTCTTTGGCATTTCCTTTCTTTGGGATTGGAATGAAGACTGACCTTTTCCAGTCTTGTGGCCACAAGCCCAGGTCAAAAGTCAAAAGCCAACTTCCACGCCACACCCTTCAATGGCCCTGTTATATCAACAGGATTGCATCTTGTTAGCAGCCCTCTTTCATGGTTTTGGATTTCTTTCCTTTGTGGTTCACCTGCAGATACTCTGCTCTGACCTGTCATTCCTTGTATATGTGCTTCTTATCTCCAAGTCCCTGAAGAGATGTTTGTGAATTTTATTTAAAATCTGACTCATTGTTCCCTGGTCAGTTCAGTTCAGTCACTCAGTGGTGTCTGACTCTTTGTGATGCCATGGACTGCAGCACGCCAGGCTTCCCTGTCCATCACCAACTCCTGGATATTGCTCAAACTCATGTCCATTGAGTCGGTGATGCCATCCAACCATCTCATCCTCTGTCATCCCCTTCTCCTCCCACCTGCAATTTTTCCCAGCATCTGGGTCTTTTCCAAGGAGTAAGTTCTTCGCATCAGGTGGCCAGAGTGTTGGAGCTTCAGCTTCAGCATCAGTCCTTCCAATGAATGTTCAGGACTGGTTTCCTTTAGGATTGTGTTCCCTCTTGAAGTGACACATTATTCTGTAGTGAGCTTAATTGAAGAATCCGACCCAGCAGGAGAAGAACCCCTAGAAATGACCTGATCGCTTCAAATACTAGACTTCCAAACCTCTAACATCTTCCAGCTCCCCTATCACCCCATCAGGGCGTACAGGATTCCAGGATGGCAACCCTAAGGCATTCTGTTACTTTGTATCAACTGTATCTATACCGTGTCAATAAACAAACTTCTTGACAGAGCCCAACCCAACAAGAATGATGCCTTCTCCTGGCTGTGCTCTTCTGTTTCTCTGTGTGATTCCTTGCTCAAAACATCACCTAATGGACCAAGAAATAGTCCACATCACCCCCCACCTCAGCCATTCATCTCCCAACCAAGAAGAGTCCAGCTCGAAATAGTGCTGAGAATTATTTAAAAAAAAAAAAAAAGCTGGCAGAAGCAGACTCCCATCTCCTAGGAAGGCCCATTGTCCCAGGAGTTGCCACCGGAGGCCCCTGCTACAGAGACAAGGGAGGGCAAAGGAGGGGTAGTGAGAGTGAAGTGTTAGTTGCTCAGTTGTGTCCAACACTTTTGCGATCCCATGGACAGTAGCCTACCAGTCTCCTCTGTCCATGGAATTCTCTGGAGAATACTGGAGTGAGTTGCCATTGCCTTCTCTACGGGGTCTTCCTGACACAGGGATCGAACCCACGTCGTCTGCATTGCAGGCAGATTCTTTACCATCTGAGCCACGAGGGAAGCACCAGAGGAGGTACAGCCTACCCCCACTGCCCCAGGGCGACACCTGGGGCCTGGTCAGGGGCCCGGCTCACCTCAAGTATGAGAGGGCATCCATGGCCATGGTCCGCACGGGAGAAACCAGGCTGTCAGTCAGCTCTGCCTTGATGATCGCCTGCCAGGACAGCAGGGCGGTGAGCCGCCAAGCCACCGGAGTCCCGCGATGGCCAGGGAGGGGCTTGGGTGGACAGTGACCACGATGGCAGGGACACTCCCTGGGTTACAGTCAGGACCTGACATTGTACGACGGGCTCCAACACCGCATGTGCTTTCATTCTTTTCATGATCAGTTGGCCTTTGACGTTTTAGGTGAAGTTGCTCAGTCGTGTCCAACTCTTGGCAACCCAAGGACCATACTGTCCCTGGAATTCTCCAGGCCAGAATACTGGAGTGGGTAGCCTTTCCCTTCACCAGGGGATCTTCCCAAACCAGGGATCGAACTCAGGTCTCCCGCACTGCAGGCAGATTCTTTACCAGCTGAGCTATGAGGGAAGCCCAGGGGAAGCAGCAAAATCTCATGGGAGGAGTGGAGCTAAGATGGGCCAGGGCTTCTCACTCATTTCTGCCACTTACTGGCTGTGTGTCCTTGGGCAAATCACTTCCTCAGCCTGAGCCCTTGCTCAGGTGTGACATGAGGACTCGGGGCCTGGTCCACAGGGCTGTGCCAGGCTGGTGTGAAATTACATGCGTGTAGCTCTCGACTCCGAGCAGGAGCCTAATGAATGTCTGATTCTTTCTCAGGGCCTCCTGTTCCATCCGCATCTCCGTTCCCTCCAGGCTGCTGCCAATGCAGCCAGAGGGTGTCCAGGGCCAGGGTTTCCATTGCAGGGAGTGG
The DNA here is from genome assembly GCF_049115385.1 of Moschus berezovskii. Taxonomy (NCBI): domain Eukaryota; kingdom Metazoa; phylum Chordata; class Mammalia; order Artiodactyla; family Moschidae; genus Moschus; species Moschus berezovskii. Next base: position 6,990,559 of record NC_142463.1, read on the forward strand.
AGAGGTCTGGGGACGAGGGACAGGGGCTGACCCACAGCCTCAGCAGCCCCTGTCACTGCCTCTTGCCTTTGGACAGCTAGTACTTTCTAGATCTTGACAAAGTTCTGAGCAAAAGTAGCTGTAAGTCCTGCCCACGGCAGAGCCCAACTTCCTGGTCCTGACTATGGAGAAACGCTGGGGCTTGCTAGGGGCTGACCCATAGGGATCTGTCTCCCAGCCCTGAAACAGACACCTCGGGGGCATCACTGGGCTTGAGGGCAGGGGTCTTCAGCCCCGGCTTCCGGAATGTTTCCTGGCCATGAACACCTTTATCAGATATAAGAATGTCACACGCAGAATGCCTACAGTCGGGTCAAAGCCAAACTGAGACATGCAGTGCCTTGGAGACCCCTGCTATCCCTTGGGCCTCAGATGGCCTCAGGTCAGCAGTGATACCCCCGAACTGCCCAGGGTGGCGGAAGCCCCCCAGATGGCTCACCGTGATAATGCCAGTCAGGGTCGCCTTTTGGGGAAATTGGAAGTCCTTGAGGTCCTTGATGTTCTTGATAGCATTGGTGACCTGCGCCACACTCTTCATGAAGGCCAGTTTGAGGCAGATGTCCTGTGACCATGACGAGGGGCAGGGAGGACCTTGTTGTTAGTGAGCCGCAAGGACCCCAAGACCGAGCCCCTGCTCCCCGACCCGGGGGCCACATAGAACACCCTCCCCCCTGCTGAGGAAGTACCAGTGTCAGGGCACTCTGAGAGACGGCCGCCCCATTGTGCCCTTCAGCAACCTGGCGGGGACGTGGGCCAGGCGCTGGACAGGGCACAGCCCCCCAGTGTCCCTCCAGAAGGTGCTGCATCCCCAAACACCTCCATCCTGAGCCCGAGTACAGCAATGCCAGTCAGGGGGCACCTTCACCGACCAGAGGATCTGAGCCCTGTGTGTCACCGCAGGGGCAGAGTAAGTTATGGAGGTCCAATCAGTTTTCCTTTTAAGGCACGACTGAACATTCAGGACATTATGTGAAATGAGATCAGCCAGTCTCAAAAGGAGAAACATGGTATGATTCCAATTTGTATGAGATGCCTGGAGTGTTACCCTCAAAGAGACAGGATGCATAGGTGGGTGCCAGGGGCTGGGGTAGGGGCGAGTAGGAAACTGATGATAGTGGGGAGAGAGTTTCAGTTTAAGAAGATGAAGTACTGGAATGATGGTGACGGATGCCCAACAGTGTGAATGCACTTAACGCTACGCTACTAAAGTCATGCTCAAAGTTCTCCAAGCCAGGCTTCAACAGCATGTGAGCCGTGAACTTCCAGATGTTCAAGCTGGATTTAGAAAAGGCAGAGGAACCAGAGATCAAATTGCCAACATCCACTGGATCATCGAAAAAGCAAGAGAGTTCCAGAAAAACATCTGCTTTATTGACTATGCCAAAGCCTTTGAATATGTAGATCACAACAAACTGGAAAATCCTTCAAGAGATGGGAATACCAGACCACCTGACCTGCCTCCTGAGAAATCTGTATGCAGGTCAGGAAGCAAGAGTTAGAACTGGACATGGAACAACACTGGTTCTACACTTGATCTTAGCCAAAAGGCCAAGAAGCGATTAACACTGGTTCTAAACAGGGAAAGGAGTAAGTCAAGGTTGTATATTGTCACCCTCCTTATTTAACTTATATGCAGAGTACATCATGAGAAACGCTAGGCTGGTTGAAGCACAAGCTGGAATCAAGATTGCTGGGAGAAATATCAATAACCTCAGATATGCAGATGACACCATCCTTATGGCAGAAAGTGAAGAAGAACTAAGGAGCCTCTTGATGAAAATGTAAGAGAAGAGTGAAAAAGTTCACTTAAAGCTCAACATTCAGAAAACTAAGATCATGGCATCTGGTCCCATCACTTCATGGCAAATAGATGGGGAAACAGTGGAAACAGTGACAGATTTTATTTTGGGGGGCTCAAAAATCACTGCAGATGGTGACCACAGCCACGGAATTAAAAGACACTTACTCCTTGGAAGAAAAGTTATGACCAACCTAGACAGCATATTAAAAAGTGGAGACATTGCTTTGCCAACAAAGGTCCATCTAGTCAAGGCTATGGTTTTTCCAGTAGTCATGTATAGATGTGAGAGTTGGACTATAAATAAACGTGAGTGCCAAAGAATTGATGCTTTTGAAATGCTGTGTTGGAGAAGACTCTTGACAGTCTTTTGGACTGCAAGGAGATCCAACCAGCCCATCCTGAAGGAAATCAGTCCTGAATATTCTTTGGAAGGACTGATGCTGAAGCTGAAAGTCCAGTCCTTTGGCCACCTGATGCAAAGAACTGACTCTGAAAAGACTCTGATGCTGGGAGAGACTGAAGGCGGGAGGAGAAGGGGACGACAGAGGATGAGATGGTTGGATGGCATCACCGACTCAATGGACATGAGGCACTCCGGAGTTGGTGATGGACAGGGAGGCTTGCCATGCTGCGGTCCAGGGGGTCGCAAAGATTTGGACTGAGTGACTTCACTTTCACTTTTCCTTTTCACGCATTGGAGAAGGAAATGGCAACCCACTCCAGTGTTCTTGCCTGGAGAATCCCAGGGACGGGGGAGCCTGGTGGGCTGCCGTCTATGGGGTTGCAGAGAGTCGGACACGACTGAAGCGACTTAGAAGCAGCAGCAGAGCGACTGAACTGAACTGAATGCCAATGAACTGCATGCCTAAAAGTGGTTATGATGACAAATTTCATGTCATGTGTACTTCAACACTAATAATAAAGTCATTTCTCCTTTATTTCCTGAATTTTCTCCTCCGTGCCTTTCCAAGAAAGCAGCCAGTCCCTTTGCCTCTCTGAAGACAGCCCCTTTCTTGACCGTTATGAAAGGGCTTGGGGTCAGGTGTCAATATCAGGGCAGAGGTGAGAGAAGGCATGTGCCAGGAGCTGGGCGAGGGCTTGTCCTGTGACTTCAGCAACCCCCAGTCACCTTACTTGGAAAGTGGGGGAAGGGCTGCTCCCCACCGCCAACCCCCCCTGCAGCAGAGAACAGCAGAGATTGGGGCAATGATCTTCCCAAATGCTGACTGACACACAGGATTCCAGGACTCAGATCTCCTGGGTGGGGCTAGCAGTGCCCAGATAACGATGCAGGGTGGCTCTCCTCCCGACCAGCCTGTGGCTCAAGGGGGACATCGCCAGGGCACGGCATGTCTGTGGGATCCCGGGGTTACCTAAAGCTGCTGGAGTAATGGTGGATGATCTTGGCGGTGATGGAGTTGTCCACATAGATGAGAAGCATCTGTGGGTGGCAGTACCAGGCCACACAGCTGCACATCACCATGAGCGCACCCTTCACCGTCTCCCGCCTCCAGGGATGGTCCTTCTGTGAGGCCAAGGAGAAGGGGAAGAAACCACTGTGGCCATCAGGGAGAGGATCTATTCCTTCAGGTGTTTCCTGGGCACCTGAAGTGCTCAATCGTGTATTCTTTCATTGAACACATTTTACTGAGCACCTGCCATATGCTATGTCCTGGCTGTAGCATGGTGAGCAAGTCAGTCCATGGCCATGACTGCCCGGTTGCAGGGGTTCTGTGCGGACACCCCAACCAGAGGCGGTTGTGCGTGCCTTCATGCTTTCACCTACTGGGCACCTGCTCTGGGCCAGGGGCTCCCAAGATGCTGGTGATTCACTGGAAACAGACTCAGCACAGCTCTTCTGGGAGGAGGTGCTGGAGGCCACCCAACCCACTGTGGAAGGAGGGGCAGGGGAGCCCACTCTCTCCAGGCTTTGAGTAGAAAACCAGGTCTCAGGCTCCACTTTGTGGAGAAGCCAGGACATTCCCAATTCTCTCTCTCCAAACTCGCAGATCCCCAGGGCAAGGGTCCAAGGTCAAGGCCAAAACGTGAAGCTCGGTGCTGACTCAGCTGGAGGCCCCCTGGGGGCTCAGGCAGCCCCGGGCACTGTGCCCTGCGGATGGAACAGACAGCCTCCAGGGACCGGCCCTTGACCGCCTTGATCCAATTCCCCGCTCCACTTTGGGGAAGGAGACACAGAGGGGAGTTTCTTATTGAGATCCAGTAAGACTGCAAGGAGAGCCAACCAGTGCATCCTAAAGAGATCAGTCCTGACTGTTCATCGGAAGGACTGATGCAGAAGCTGAAACTCCAATACTTCGCACCTGATGCGAAGAGCTGACTTATCTGAAAAGACTCTGATGCTGGGAAAGAATGAAAGCGGAAATAGAAGGGGGCAGTGGATGAGATGGTTGGATGGCATCACCGACTCAATAGACATGAGTTTGAGTAACCTCCGGGAGTTGGTGATGGACAGGGAGGCCTGGCATGATGCAGTCCATGGGGTGACAGAGTTGGACATGACTGAGCGACAGAACTGATCTGAACTGAACTGAAGAGCCTTGGTTGGGGGCGGAGAGCATCATTCTAAGAGCCCCCCGGAGAGCTGATGATGGAGCAAGGGTGCCTCACCCGCCAGGTGCCGATCTGCCAGGACTGCTCTGACTCCTGGATCCTCTCTTCAAAGTCATGGAGCACACCCAGCACTGTCTTCACCTGGCCCCGGGCACACAGGCCAAAGCACAGGATCACGCCCTGTGGGGAGACCCAGCGGGCAGGCTGAGGGGACACCCCATCCGCTGCCCACACACACACACATGCGGATAAATAGACATGCACGCACACTCAGATAAACACAACGCATGCACACATGCACAGACGTGCACACACCATGTCCTCCCAAGGCCCGGAGGGGACCACGGGGCACCCTCACCTCCCGGTCAAAGCCGTTGCTGTAGTCCATCTTTTACAGCAGCTCCAGCAGCAGCACCTCCACCTTGTCGGCCTCCAGGCCCGTGGCCAGGGTGAAGCCCAAGGCCCGGTACAGAAAGCCCTGGAGAGGTGGAAGGGACAGAGTGAGCCTCGAGCCTCCAACCCAGCCCTCTGGGGTCACTGCCAAGGGGAGGTCCCTACTCGTCCCTCCAGATTTAAAAATGTGCCTTTTGTATATTTTTAAAAACAAGTATCCAGGCTAATCTGAGAGGTTAGGCTGCTGCAGGGCAGGCATGTTACCAAGAGTGGGGGCCAAGTTTCTCTCCTGTATAAACTGAATCATCTACACTCCCACCAGCAAACCTAGGAGCACTGCCTTCTCTCTGACTTAGGATATTATCCACGAGAGGTAGAATGTTTGCATCTTGGTTAGTCATCTTTGCATCTTCTCATGGTCCAATCTTGGAATTTCTGCCTCTATTATTTCCCCATTGTTGGATTATTTCTCTTATTTTTTCTTTACAAGAACGCTGTGTGTACATTTGGGAAAAAATAACAAGAACAGACATATATTATCTCACTTAATCTGCACAAGAACTCTGAAAGGCAAATAGGTATTTTGAGACAAGAAAATTAGCAGGAAGTAGTAGAACCAGGGTTTAAAATCAAGCAGTCAAAAAGCCAAAACATCCGCCGCCCTCTTTCCCTTCAACCAGGCGGCCAAGCAGCAGACGCAGAGATGCAGGTCTTTGTGAAGACCCTGACCTCAAGACCATCACCCTTGAGGTCGAGCCCAGTGACACCACTGAGAATGTCAAAGCCAAAATCCAAGATAAGGAGGGCCTCCCCCCTGACCGGCAGCGTCTGATCTTCCCGGGCAAAGAGCCAGAGTTCGGCCACACTCTGTCAGACTACAGTATCCAGACAGAGTCCACCCCGCACTTGGTGCTCCGTCTGCGAGGCGTCATCATTGAGGCTTCCCTCCGCCAGCTCGCTCAGAAATACAGCTGTGACAAGACGATCTGCCGCAAGTGTTATGCACACCTGCACCCCCGTGCTGTCAACTGCCGCAAGAAGAAGCGCGGCCACGCCAACAACCTGCGCCCCAAGAAGAAGGTCAAATAAAGCTTCTCCGGCTTCTCCTTTGCCCGCAGGGCAGCCTCCTGCCCAAGCCCCGTGGTCCTAGGGCCTCAATAAAGTTTCCCTTTCATTGAAAAAAAGAAAAAAAGCCAAAACATAATACAGAAACAATACCATCACAAATTCAAAAAAGACTTCTAAAAAATGGTCCACATAAAAAAAAATCTTAAAGGAAAGAATAAAACCAAGCATAGTCTGACGCTCACTTTTTAAGTGATCACTCTTGTGGTCCATATGTCCCCAGTGTCTCATTTCTCTTTTGATTTTATTCCTAGTGATTTCATTTGGTCATGCAGACAATTTTTGTTTTCACAGAGTACAGTCTCTTTCTTTTCCTTTGTCTTTCTAAAGGATTCTTTTTATGCATATGAAGGTCTATTCTATTCCATGTAAAGACTATAAAAATATTCATCAGTATATTCTTCCTGTCACTCCATGGCTGAATTTCATTTCATACACTTACATCTTTGTTCTGGGAGAACAAAACCTTCTCTAATGAGCTTTTTAAAAAATATACTCTTAGCTATTATTCTCTTACCTTTTTTTCATTAGGGCAAATGTGGAAATAATCTTGTCAAATAAAACTGTCAGATTTCCACACATTTCCCTTTTGAGAAATTAGAAGTAAAGTGCATTGCAGATCTTTTTTTTTTTTTGGCCGCATCACTTGCTGTGCAGGATCTTAGTTCCCTGACGAGGGATCAAACCCTTCCCCGCTGCAGTGGGAGCACGGAGTCCTAACCAGTGGACCACCAGGGAGGTCCCTGTATTGCAGATTACCTTGAGCAAAGAATGACACCTGAGCAACACTGAGCCTTCCAAGCCAAGAAGCAGAGAGTGTATATGTTTGGTCAGGGTTTCTTTCAGCCTTTCTGCCCCTTCTTGTAACTTGGGGTTCTTCACCTTGGTTCCACATATTTCATATATTTAGTATTTTTATTTGGTTACATATTTAACATTGTGTTGCTGCTTTGAATAGGGTCTCTTTTCATTATGTCATATTTTTGTTTTCTTTGTTTATAGGAGAGATGATGGTTTTGCCTGTTACTTTTGTGGAAAGAATGACTCTATCTACCGGAATTACAAATCTGGAGGTTTCAGCAGCCTTGCTCTCCCCTACCCCCAGAGGATGCCTGTCTGAGTGATGAAGAGTCTGGGAGAGGCCTGATGAAATTCCTGAAGCCACTGTATCCAGTCGTGACTTTTAAAGCTATCTGAGCCAACAAAACCCTATTTATTTGTTTACTTTCCTTTAAGCTAGGTGAGTTATTGTAATAAGGTTAAATTATATGCATTGGCTTATTAAATACTACATATACGTTTCTTTGAAATGGGCATCTGGCCCTGACTGACAGCTGATGAGATCTTATACCCACAAATCTATAGCACTCAGCTACAGAAGATATACATCAAAAGGGTATATTTTACATATGCTATTATGAAGGGTGCATATTTGAACAAATGAAAACTTTAGTTGACTTCTCTAAAGCTTCTTTTTAAACGTCTTTCAGTTCAGTTCAGTTCAGTCGCTCAGTCGTGTCCGACTCTCCGCGACCCCATGAATCACAGCACGCCAGGCCTCCCTGTCCATCACCAACTCCTGGAGTTCACTCAAACTCATATCCACAGAGTCGGTGATGCCATCCAGCCATCTCATTCTCGGTCGTCCCCTTCTCCTCCCGCCCCCAACCTTTCCAAGCATCAGAGTCTTTTCCAGTGAGTCAACTCGTCGCATGAGGTGGCCAAAGTATTGCAGTTTCAGCTTTAGCATCAGTCCTTCCAATGAACACCCAGGATTGATCTCCTTTAGAATGGACTGGTTGGATCTCCTTGCAGTACAAGGGACTCTCAAGAGTCTTCTCCAACACCACAGTTCAAAAGCATCAATTCTTCAGCGATCAGCTTTCTTCACAGTCTAACTCTCACATCCACACATGACCACAGGAAAAACCATAGCCTTGACTAGACGGACCTTTGTTGGCAAAGTAATGTCCCTGCTTTTTAATATACTATCAAGGTTGGTCATAACTTTCCTTACAAGGAGTAACTGTCTTTTAGTTTCATGCCTGCAATCACCATCTGCAGTGATTTTGGAGCCCAAAAAAATAGTCTGACACTGTTTCCACTATTTTTCCATCTATTTCCCATGAAGTGAGGGGACCAGATGCCATGATCTTTGTTTTCTGAATGTTGAGCTTCAAGCCAACCTTTTACTGAGGTATAATTGACATACTGCTAAATGAGCCCATTTAAGGTAAAAATTTTAAGCTCACACATTCACCAAGTTGGGCGATGGCCATCACGGCCAAGGTTAGGACATTTTTCATCACCCTAAAAAGAAATCCTGTACCCCCTGGCATCACCCCGCATTCCCCTCGTTCGTGACAACCACCCATCTAATTCTGTCTCACTGGAGTCGCCGTTCTGACATTTTGCACAGGTTGAGTGCATCGTCCGCAGCCTTCGCATCTGGCTTCCCGCACTCGGTGGAGCGTGTTCAGGGGTCACCCTTTCCGTGCAGATGTCAGGGCTTCATTCCCTTTCGAGGCTGAATGACACTCTGTTGTGCGGAGATGGCACATTTCGTTTACTCTGAGTCCACTGATGAACACGTGAGCTTTTTCCACTTTTTGGCTATCTGAGTGATGTTGCTCTGAATATTTACATACAAGCTCTTGTGTGGACATATGGTTTCACTTCTTCTGGGCATATTTAATTAAGAGCATAATTGCTAGGTCATAGGTAGCTTCCATATTTAACATTTCAAGGAAATGCCAAACTGTTTTTCAAAAACACTGTACCATTTTGTGTTTATACCAGCAACATATCAGAGTCCCAATTTCTCCATATTCTTGTCAATATTTGTTATTATCTGTCTTTTTGATTATAGCCATCCTTGTGAGTGTGGAGTAATATCTTGCGGTTTGATTTGCATTTCCTTAATGACAATGATCTTGAAATTTTTTTCATCTGATTTCTTGCCATTTGTATATCTTTCCTTCACCTATTATTAAATTGGCTTATTTGCCATTGTATTATTGAGTTATAAGAGTTCTTTATATATTCTAGAGACAAGTCCCTTCTCAGGGACTAGATTTGCAAATATTTTCTCTCATTCTCTGGGTTGTCTTTTCCCTTTCTTGATGGTACCATTTTCAGCACAAAGCTTTTTAGTTTTGATGATGTCCAATTTATCTAATTTTTCTTTCATCACCTTTACTTTTGGGTGTTATTTCTCAGAAGGCTTTGCTCCAGCCAAGATCATGAAGATTTATATTTATGTTTCACTCTAAGAATTTTATATTTTTACAGTTTATGTTTACACATATGGTCCATTTTGAGTTAATTTTTGTGTATGGTATGAAGAAGGGGGCCAACTTCATCTTCTTATAAGTGGCTATGCAAGTCTTCCCAGCATCATTTGTTGAAAAGACTACTCCTTCCCCACTGAATTGTCTTGGCACTCTTTTGAAAATCAATTGACAGTAAATGTGAGGTCTATTTCCAGACCCTCAATTCTATTCCATCAATTACCTATCCTGATGCCAGTGTCACCCTGTCTTGTTTACTGTAATTATGCAAGAAGTCTTGAAATTGCAAAATCTGAGTCTTTCAACTTTGTCCGTTTTTAAATCATAACTGTGCTGGCTGTTCCGGACCCCTTATATTTCCACAGGAATTTTAGGATCACGTTGTCAGTCTCTGGGGGTGGTGGCGGGAAGCCAGCTGGGATTATAGTGGGGGTCGTGTTGAATCTATAGATAAATTGGAAAGTGTCACCATCTTAAATATATTGTCCTCCAATCTGTGTACATGAAATGCTTTGCATTGGTTGAAACCTTCTCTGATTTTCAACAAAGTTTATAGTTGGTAAAGACCCCTTAACGATGAAATACACACATGCGGTGGTCATGAGCCAACAGCTGGATGAGACAGGGAGGAGAAACTAGTGTGTGGGGAGGGAAGGGGGTGGGTGTGCAGCAGGGTTTGAGAGGTGTTCTGTTCTTCTACCCCCGTCCGCCACAGTGGAGGTCCACCACCAAGCCCCGCTGTTTCCCCCTCCAGGCCTTATCTTCCCCCTTTGGCATCCTGTCGTTTGGTGTCACCTTCACCCTTTGCACTATTTACAAAAACACGGCCAGACATCTCATTTCTTGCCATGGACTCTGCTAGGGACGACACTGCAGGTGGGGGGTGAGGTGTGAGGAATGGGGAAGCTGGTGGCTGGGGGGGAAATGTCCCCCAGCTCCAGCAAAGCAGGGTCTCGAGGGAAAAACAAGACAGAACAAAGCACTACAGCCCTGGGGCCTAGACCAGCCAGCCGTCTCCCCTCCCAGGGCGTGGTGGACAGCCTCAGGCGTACCTGGCCTCACACGCGCTGTCCTTGGGGTCCCCTCCCTGTCTGAACGGCCCTCCCTCTGGGAAACAACCTTCTCCAGGGAGGGGCTGTCAAAGCTTTCGATCTGGTTGGTCAGCTCTTTGCTCAGACGCAGGCTCCAGCTGGAGCCCCGAGTCTTCTTGAGGGAGTTTCTCAGAAACTGGGGTTAGGGGAAGAAGGGACAGGTGCGCAGTGCTCCAGAGGGCTGTGTACCCAGAGCAGTGACCTTCCCTCTCCAGGGCCTTCCCCGGGCTCTAGATGGCTTCGCCCCTCAGCCCCGGCCCAGCGCTAGTGTGGGCTTGGGCGCTGCCGGGAGGGATCCCCTGGGCCGCCTCCGGGGCTCTTGGTTTCCAGGGTGGGTCTCCTGCTGTAGCTGCTTGTGTGCCCCAAGTCTTCTGACAGGAGGGGAACGTGTTCCCGAGGGGCTCCTAAACTCCCCACACGCCAAACCCACCGAGGGCTGCCCCACCGCCCCCACCCCGGCCTCAGGCGGCGGGATCACCTCTACCTGAATCAGCTTGTCCTCCCACGTCTTCTGGTTCCACGTAAACTCGGTGTGCTCTGCAGAGAGAAAGGCCACCCGTGCTCCTCTCTCCTGCCGCTCCTCCCTGCCGCCTCCTAAATGCGGCAGCTGGGGTCCTCCGTGGACGGGCTTCCCACATCCGCACTTCCCTCCCCACCCGCCCGAGGACCAGAGTAGGCTGTGCCAGCCACCTGGAGCCTGGGCTCCTTGGCTCAGCCTGCGTGACTAGTACTCGGCATGTACACTGATGGGATGTGGCTCACATGCCCCGGGCTCCTTTGCTCAGAACAGGTGGTTCGTACCCGGCATGTACACTAGGGGTGTGTGTGAGGGCATCACATCCGCACTCTGGGCTCCTTTGCTCAGGCACATGACTAGCACCCAGGGGTACACTGCGGGGGGCGTGGCGGGGTGACTCACACAAGCACCGCAGGCTCCTTTGCTCAGGCCACACGTCCAGTACTTTCGTGTGCACTTAGGGGGTGGCTTGCACATGCACCCGGGACATCTCACCTTCCAGGTACTTGACCAGCAGCGGGATCTCCAGCTCCCACATGTCGGCCATGGACGGGGCGATACTCTGGCTCAGGGTCTTCAGAAGGTTGAGCATGGCAATCCCGTGGCCCTCCCCCTTGTAGGGGGACGACATCAGTACCTGGGGAACACCAAGATTCCAGTGGGGCCCCTCCCAGGTTGGGCAGCCCCAGGGTCTGTGCTCCCCAACCTGGGACCTCGCTCTCCGAGCCCATAAAGGGAGAGTTGGACAGGATGGGGCCTTTCAAGCAGAGCTCTGAGGATTCCCAGGATCAGAGCATCCCTGCAGAGGATGCTGAAGAGAGGAAAGGAGACACGAGAGCACGGTCTCCCTCCCCACCCCTGGCTCCATGGAGCTCGGAGCAGGGTCAACACAGGGAGGGGGATGCATGGGTGCAGGGCAGAGCTGAGCCTCAGGGAAGGGCAGGCTGCTGACAGTGTGCTGCAGACGCTTGGGGCCATTCAAAGGCCCAGCAGGGAAATCTGGGACCCTCTGCCCCTGCCACACCTCCCCAGAGGGACGACGGGGGCCTGGACAGCTCTGTCCTGCCAAGCATCCAGCTCCATGCTCCCCCTGGAGGCCCTGGGGATTAGGCGCTCATGGGAGGGGCGCCGCAGGACACAGCGGGGGCCAGGCCAGCGCACAGCCCCCATGAGCCACTCACCAGAAGACGGGCCAGCAGCTTCTGCGGCGCAGGCAGGTCCACTGGGGAGAGAAAGATACAGGATACTGAGGCTGCCCCGCTCCCGTGCCCCGGGGGAGCTTTGCCCTGCAAGGTGCTACCCCAACAGCATCCCATCGTCCCCGAGAATGCAGGAGGGGTCAGGGCAGCGGATTTTCCACAAAGAACAGCATTAAAACTGGCCATCCTGGGAAGAAGCAGCCTGGTGCTACAGGCTGGGGCTGAGAAGATGCTTTTTTTTTTTCCAATTTATTTATTGATTTTAATTGGAGGCAAATTACTTTACAATATTGTGGTGGTTTTTGCCATACATTCACATGAATCAGCCATGGGTGTACATGTGTTCCCCATTTTGAACTCCCCTCCCACCTCCCTCCTCATCCCATCCCTCAGGGTCATCCCAGTGCACCGGCCCTGAGTGCCCTGTCTCATGCATGGAACTTGGACTGGAGATCTATTTCACATATCACTGCGGATGCTGATTGCAGCCATGAAATTAAAAGACGCTTACTCCTTGGAAGGAAAGTTATGAACAACCTAGACAGCATATTAAAAAGCAGAGACATTACTTTTCCAACAAAGGTCCGTCTAGTCAAGGCTATGGTTTTTCCAGTGGTCATGTATGGATGTGAGAGTTGGACTGTGAAGAAAGCTGATCGCCGAAGAACTGATGCTTTTGAACTGTGGTCCTGGAGAAGACTCTTGAGAGTCCCTTGGACTGCAAGGAGATCCAACCAGTCCGTTCTAAAGGAGATCAGTCCTGGGTGTTCATTGGAAGGACTGATGCTAAAGCTAAATAAAGCTCCAATACTTTGGCCACCTCATGCGAAGAGTTGACTCACTGGAAAAGACTCTGATGCTGGGAGGGATTGGGGGCAGGAGGAGACGGGGACGACAGAGAATGAGATGACTGGATGGCATCACCTACTCGATGGACATGAGTTTGAGTGAACTCCAGGAGTTGGTGATGGACAGGGAGGCCTGGCGTGCTGCGATTCATGGGGTCGCAAAGAGTGGACACGACTGAGCGACTGAACTGACTGACTGACTGAACTGACTGACTGACTGAACTGAATATACATGTGTCAGTGCTATTCTCTCATATCATGCCACCCTCGCCTTCTCCCACCGAGTCCAGAAGTTGTTCTTTACATCTGTGTCTCTTTTGCTGTCTCGCATACAGGGTCAGGTTACCATCTTTCTAAATTCCATATATATGTGTTAATACACTGTGCTCTTTTTAGGACGTGCCCGCTTGGGAGTGCACACCAGGCTGGCCATGAATGCCCTGAAAGTGTTTCTCTCCTACTGTGAGTCTCGGCCTCCTTGAGCCAACAGTAACTAGACACCTGCCCCCTCCCCTCCCCTCCCTCTGCAGGCTTTGGGAAGCTGTGAGCCCAGGAGTAGGGAACTCACAGCATTTGGACCAGTGGGCAAGGGAGGGGCAGGCCTGTTGAGAAGCTGCAGGGAGGGGCGGCACCCAGGAGGGAGCCAACCCCAGACTCAGGGTTGGGGCAGGAGGCAGACCAGGGGGTGGTTCTGGCCGGATGGTCAGAGCAGGCTCTGCCCTTCACCATTGCTGGGTCCTCTGAGGCTCGCAGTCACCTCCTGTCACCGGCCACACCCATCCTCAAAGCCCCAGGACCATAAGAGCAGCCCCCTTGGACGGTAGCGTCCCCCATAAGTAGGTCGGTCTAGTCCCTTTCTTGACAGTCTGGTGCTAACAAATGCGTCATCAGGGGTGGGTGGGAGGGCCTGGTGGGGGTGGTTCCAGAGGACTCAGATGGGATATACAGCCCTTCCAGGGGGCTCACGGGGGCCAGAGAGCTCACACCTGGGGGAAGCCTGAGCCAGGATCCCTGCCCTAGGGTCTAGCTAGGGTCTGGAGGAGGTGGGGACGAGAGGAGTGGGCTGCCAGAGGAAGACTGTACAGTTTTAACCTCCTCAGATTTCAGCAAGGGTGGCCTCTTTGGCAAGGCCTGGCTCTCGGGGCTCCGGGCTACTTCCTGGAGACAGGGGAACGGTCCGAGGCATGGGGCGGCCCACCTGCCCAGTCCCTCCATCTGGCGCAGGGGCGCTGCCCACCGTGCCTGCTCTTGCCTGCGTTGGCCTCCTCGTCTTTGGCATGCAGCTGGCATTCGGCCAGGTTGGTGAGGCTGACGCAGATAGGGGTCAAGGCCTCCATATAGTCCGTCTCCGTGATGGAGCACAGGAGCCTCACCCAAAATTCCTGGGGGGGGCAGGAAGGGGGAGCTGGGATCAGCCTGCGATGCTGTGCCTGCTGGCCTCACTCCAACCCTGCATCCAGCACATCCTCTTTGACCAGCCCACCCTCTAACCCCCAATCCCCTAGAGAGGCACACTGGGCAGACAACCTAGCCGTGCTTGCCAACTGTGATGATCAGTTTCTATGTGTCAATTTGGCGAGTGAATGAACACAGTTATTCAATCAAGCACTAATCTAGGTGTGGCAGTGAAGGTATCCTGATGCAATCTGATGAAAGTCCATAATCCATATAGGAGGTTACTCTGGATAATGTGAGTGGACTTCATCAAGTCAGTTGAGGGCAAAAAACAGGTTTCCCTGAGGAAGAAGAGAGCCTGCCTCAAGGTTGCAGCCTCAGCTACTGCATGAGTCTTCAGCCTGCCAGCCTACCCACTAAATTTCAGACTTGCCAGCCTTCACAAATGCACAATATATATGTTGTTGTTCAGTTGCTCAGTCAAGTCCGACTCTTTGCAACCCCATGGACTGCAGCATGCCAGGCCTCCCTGTCCTTCAGTAACTCCCGGAGTTTGCTCAAACTCATGTCCATTGAGTCAGTGATGCCATCCAGCCATCTCATCCTCTGTCATCCCCTTCTCCTCCCACCTTCAATCTTTCCCAGCATCAGGGTCTTTTCCAATAAGTTGGCTCTTCCCATCAGGTGGCCAAAGTATTGGAGCTTCAACTTCACCATCAGTCCTTCCAATGAATATTCAGAGTTGATTTCCTTTTGCATTGACTGTTTTGACCTTCTTGCTGTCCAAGGGACTCTCAAGAGTCTTCTCCAACACCACAATTCTAAAGCATCAGTTCTTTGGTACTACCCCTTTTTTATGGTCCAACTATCTCATCTGTACACGACTCCTGGAAAAACCATAGCTTTGACTATACAGATCTTTGCAAAGTAATGTCTCAGCTTTTTAATATGCTGTCTAGGTCTGTAATAGCATTTCTTCCAAGGAGCAAGCACCTTTTAATTTCATGGCTGCAGTCACCATCTGTAGCAATTTTGGAACCCAAGAAAATTGTCTATCACTGTGTCCATTGTTTTCCCATCTACTTGCTGTGAAGTGATGGGACCAGATGCTGTGATCTTCATTTTCTAAATTTTCAGTTTTAAGTCAGCCTTTTCACTCTCTTCTTGCACCTTCATCAAGAGGCTCTTTAGTTCCTCTTTGCTTTCTGCCATAAAGGTGGTGTCATCTGCATATCTGAGTTTATTGATATTTTTGAAATACACACACACATCTGCTACTGGTTCTATTTATCTACAGATTCTTAGAGCCATGACTCTAGCCTTCCATCTTCACCCTGCCATCTCCCATCTCACCAGATGATCACTCAACAGCCCCAGTGACCCTGATTCCCTTTAGCCCCACTCCTACCTCAAGGAGTTCGGGGTGAGCTCCTGTGCTACTAACAAGTGAATTTGCTTGAGGTGTTCTAGCCATCAGGACTAGAATCCCTGGCTACTGGGTTCCCCCAGGGACGCAGCATAAACAGGAAAGAGCATTTTTATCCTGGCTCCACTCTTTACCAGCTTAGAATCCTTGAGCAAATTAATAAGTCCCCCTGAGTCTCAATTTCCTCATTTATTAAAGCTAGGTAATAATAACAACAGACTTTACCTCACAGGGTGGTTGGGAAAATTGAATAAGATACTAGATATTACACATCTAGTACAGTACCTGCCACGTGTGATAAATGACTTGTAACCATTATTATCATTATTACTATAATGATTATTTCTGTAATTAAGAGAAGCTGCCACTGGATGGGGAGCATCTGGCCCATGGACTCAACTAATAGACAATGATTCCCTCCATATGCAGTCATGGTAAACTTTTCCTATTTTACTGCTATGTCACATTATAATGCAATTAAAAATGGACACATTTGTTTCCCCTGAAGCCTGTGAACAACTTGGGGGTCGTGCTGAGCCTTCCTGTGTGCACCCTGATGATTTACACATGGTTGGAACCCATGAATGTTTGTGAAATATAATCCCTAGAATCATTTATTTGCACACTCACACATATACACACATGCACACATACGCATGGGCTTCCCAAGTGGCCCTAGTGACTGCCAACGCAGAAGACAAAGGTTTGATCCTTGGGTCAGGAAGATCTTCTGGAGTAGGAGATGGCACCACACTCCAGTATTCTTGTCTGGAAAATTCTATGGCAGAGGAGACCGGTGGGCTACAGTCCATGGGGCCACAATCAATCAGACATAACTGAGCAACTGAATACATGTGCGTGCGCACACCCCCCCTCCCCGCCCCGGGCTGAGAGGCTTTAAGGTAATGGATGCATTTCAAGCAATAAGTCAAGTGATATGTATTAGGCCTACTGTGTGCCAAGCACTGCCCTGGTGAAGGTAATAAGGTCCCACCAAGGAACTGAATCTTGAAAAACAAGCTCAGGTAATTGGAAGATATGGGGCCCCCCATCCTCCCAGGTAGTGGGAATGGGAGAAGCCACAGTGCAGAATTCTGCGCCTGTGCTCTCGTCCCCTCACAGCCTAGCACAGCACAGACATGAGCCATCAGCCCCAGTGTGCCAGCCTGGTGAGCCAACTCACATTGGTCATCCCACTGACAGAAGAGGTTATGATCCTCACGGTGTCCATGGTGACCTTGTGGACCATCTTCTCCTCTAGGTCCCTCTGATAAAAGTTGTCCCTGTGGTTGGTCTGGAAGACAGAACCAAGGAGTGCCTGCTTGTGAACCAGCAGGGGCTTGCCATGGACTCAGCTGTGGTTTCATCTCCCGCAAGAGGCTTGACACCCAGATACTGAGTCTCCCATATGCCCAGAGCTGTGCACACCTTTCACTATTTTCTAGACCCCTGGCAGTTTACTGCGTGTGTCTGTGTGCTTATACACGCATGCAGGCTCATCGAGCAGTGCTCTTTCCTCAATGCGGTGGAAATCATTTCCAAAGCCCAGCTGTTCCACCACCACTCAACAGTTTGTAGGTGGACAAGGTCAGCTGCATAGACACATACTTCAGGCCCCAGCCTTTGATCCTGTCCTGGAAGCTGGACAGGGCCAGCTGCCCAATGATGCAGAGGATGGCCATCCTCACCTGAGAAGACAAAGCACAGACATGCTGGGCGCTAGAGGTTCCGCCTCCTGCACCCAATCCCACGACACCAGACAGCTGGGATTTGAGGCTGCTGTGGTCTGGAGGGGTCTCTGGGGTTACCTGGCTGCTGCCCACTCTGTCCACCACCACCTGCCTCACCCACTGGACCCCGCTCAGCAGCAGGTCTACCCAGGGGCCTCATGTAAGCCCTTCAGAGACATGAGCACACTGCTTTCTCAGTAGGGTTGCTCCATCCTCAGGAAGCCCTGGTGAGAACCACCTGACCCTTCGCCCAGGCGCCCCAGGGTTCATACGTGGGGACGACATAGAACAAGCCTATTCCCTCTACCCCTGACATACTCCAGGTATTGAAGACAGCTCTGCCTGAAGCTCATGACCGAGTGCCCCTGTTCCCTCCCTGGTTTGTGCAGACCCTCACCATCCTGAACTGCACCCCCAGGACATGAGGGGTCAGCCACAGGGGCCGTGTCCAGAAGCCAAGCTATTCTCCAGGGGGCCGAGGCTGCAGTGGCCAAGATGGTGGGTTTTAACCTTTATTTGCAGAGTTGCTTTTCTCAAATGTGGTAATGACCTTACAAAACACCTAGCTAGCCAAGCAGGTTGGGCTGATGTTGGGTGTGTTTGGCCTCTCCTCTGTCCAGGGTGGTGTCAGAGCCCCTTTGCAGGAAAACTCCAGGATCTTGGTGACAGGGAGGGTCTCGGTAGAAGGGCCACAGCTTCAAGGAGCCTTATTCTTCTCCAGCCCCACTCAGGACTGGCTGGAAAGGTAGGTTTTCCATCAAAGGGCCTTCCTTGAGAAGGCAGCCCATCTCCACGCACAGAGCTGGAGGGGAGGGGTGGGCAAGCAGGCTGCAGCTGATGGAAAAAGGCACCCTGACTTTCCTCCACTTGCCCCGCAGAGACCCAGCACACACCCTCTTTCTGGGTCCCCCCACCCTGTTACCTTGGACCGGGTGTCAGAGAGTGTGTTCTTGACCACCTGGATGGCCAGATAGATGGTCCTGATGTTCATCTGGGGTTCTGAAAGAGGAAAACCCGCCTGGAGGTCCACTGGCCTCAGGGCTGGGCTCTGAGGAGATGCCCAGAAGTGGTGAGGCTTCACCTGCCACCTTCCATGGGAGACAGGGTTTGGGGACTCGTCCATGCCATGCCTCCTGAGAACCTCTGACTGCCCCCACAAGCTCAGGGCCACTGCCCTCAGAAGTCCCCTGGTGCTCAGTGTCCACCCCCCCCAGCCCAGGGGGTGGTCTCTATGCCTCACTCCCTCGGCCTCTGCCTCGCGTGGACTCTCCTTGAGGGCAGGGTCTCCCCCTGAGAGCTCGGTGGTTCCCTCAGCGGGACACACAGGGCCAGACACAGAGTGGACCCACAGAGACCACAGCGCCCGGCTGCAGAGGGCGGGGCTCTGGGGCCAGGCTGCTGTGCTCAGGCTCTGGCACCACGGCGGCCCTGCTGTGTGACCTCGGGGGGCTTACTCAGCCCCTCTGAGCCTCAGCTTCCTCCCCTGTAAGCGGCGGACACCGAGAGCGTGTCCCTCACCAAGCCTCTGAGCAGCGACACGAGCTGACACACACAGGGCCTGGTGTGCAAGAGTGCTGTGTGTGTGCACAGGAGGGAGGGCTGATGGGGAAGATCAGGGAGGTGAGAAAGGGCCTGGAGCAGGCTCTCGAGAGGCTGGCGTGGACAGGACCACAGTCAGGCACTCAGGGTGTCGCTACACGCAAGTCTAGCTGTTACTCGACGTCACTGCAGGAGGAGGAACGGGAGGAAATGAGGTCGGGGTGGACGACGGCGGGAATTCAGGCACCAAGGGACGATGCCACACTGAAGAGCTTTTCATCTCTAAAATGGAAAACTTGTTTTCCGATTATAAAAATAGTCTGTGTTCACTGAGAAATTCAAAGACAACCAGTCCTCACAGTTTAGGTGTATCCTTCTAAACTCATTTATGCATAAATGAGAACCTCGATTTCTTTCACATAACTGAGGTCGTGGAGGTGGAGGTGATGCAATTCCAGCTGAGCTATTTCAAATCCTGAAAGATGATGCTGTGAAAGTGCTGCACTCAATATGCCAGCAAATTTGGAAAACTCAGCAATGGCCACAGGACTGGAAAAGGTCAGTCTTCATTTCAATCCCAAAGAAAGGCAATGCCAAAGAATGCTCAAAATACTGTACAATTGCACTCATCTCACACGCTAGTAAAGTCGTGCTCAAAATTCTCCAAGCCAGGCGTCAGCAATATGTGAACCGTGAACTTTCAGATGTTCAAGCTGGTTTTAGAAAAGGCAGAGTAACCAGAGATCAAATTGCCAACATCCACTGGATCATGGAAAAAGAGAGTTCCAGAAAAACATCTATTTCTGCTTTATTGTCTATGCCAAAGCCTTTGACTGTGTGGATCACAATAAACTGTGGAAAATTCTGAAAGAGATGGGAACACCAGACCATCTGACCTGCCTCTTGAGAAACCTGTATGCAGGTCAGGAAGCAACAGTTATAATTCGACATGGAACAACAGACTGGTTCCAAATAGGAAAAGGAGTACATTAATGCTATATATTGTCACCCTGCTTATTTAACTTCTATGCAGAGTACATCATGAGGAACGCTGGGCTGGAAGAAGCACAAGCTGGAATCAAGATTGCTGGGAGACATATCAATAACCTCAGATATGCAGATGACACCACCCTTATGGCAGAAAGTGAAGAATAACTACAGAGCCTCTTGATGAAAGTGAAAGAGGAGAGTGAAAAAGTTGGCTTAAAGCTCAACATTCAGAAAACTAAGATCATGGTATCCAGTCCCAACACTTCATGACAAATAGATGGGGAAACAGTGGTTGACTTTTTTTTTTGGGAGGGGGGCTCCAAAATCACTGCAGATGGTGATTGCAGCCACGAAATTAAAAGATGCTTACTCCTTGGAAGGGAAGTTATTACCAATCTAGACAGCATATTAAAAAGCAGAGACATTACTCTGTCAACAAAATTCCATCTAGCCAAGGCTATGGTTTTTCAAGTGGTCATGTATGGATATGTGAGCTGGACTGTGAAGAAAGCTGAGCGCCGAAGAACTGATGCTTTTGATGCCTCTCCAACTGTGGTGCTGGAGAAGACTCGTGAGGGTCCCTTGGACTGCAAGGAGATCCAACCAGTCCATCCTAAAGGAGATCAGTCCTGGGTGTTCATTGGAAGGACTGATGTTGAAGCTGAAATTCCAATACTTTGCCCACCTGATTCAAAGAGCTGACTCATTTGAAAAGACCCTGATGCTGGGAAAGATTGAGGGCAGGAGGAGAAGGGATGACAGAGGATGAGATGGTTGGATGGTATCACCGACTCAATGGACATGAGTTTCAGTAAACTCCGGGAGTTGGTAATGGACAGGGAGGCCTGGCGTGCTGCAGTTCATGGGGTCGCAAAGAGTTGGACATGACCGAGCGACTGAACGGAACTGAACTGAACCGAGGTCGTGCTATATATAACTGTCTCACACTGTACTGCTATACTTAATATACAAAGCGGCTTTTCCATGAAAAAGATGGTATAATACTCCACATGTGGCTATGCGTGCCTATATGTGAAGTTTTGCGTCAGTCATTTCCAACTCTCTGCAACCCAATGGACTGTAGCCCTCCAGGCTTATCTGTCCATGGGGATTCTCCAGGCAAGAATAGTGGAGTGGGTTGCCAATGCCCTCCTCCAGGGAACCTTCCCAACCCAGGGACTGAACTTGGGTCTCTTATGTCTCCTGCATTAGCAGGTGGGTTCTTTACCACTAGTGCCACCTAGGAAGCCCATATAAGGCTATAGTATCATTAATTCCACAAATTTCTTGTAGAAAACCATGTAGATTGTTTTTAATGTTTTGCTTCTATGCACAATGTTATAAGGAACAACTTTATCCAACTGCCTTTGGGCAATTAATTCCTTCAGACAGCTGATAAAATATTAGATTTGGGGCCCTATCCAAGTGAGCATCCAGAATGGTTTATCAGTTTACACCCCTGACAAGGAAGTATCAGCAGCTTGTTTCTTGTATTCTAGACCAGGGACTAGCAAAGTCTAGCCCTAAGTCTAATTCCAGCCCGAAGTCTGTGTTTGTAGATACAGCTTTCTTGGAACACAGCCATGCTCTGAAGTGATAACTGCTTCTGCTCTACAATGGCAAATTTGCAGAATTGTCACAGACTGTGAGGTGTGCAAAGCTGAAAACATTTTCGCTGTCTGCCCTTCTGCAGAACTAGTCATTATCATTTCTGCCCATCAGATAGGTAAAAAGGGGTCTCACTGTGGCACTCCAGTATTTGGGCCTGGAGAATTCCATGGACTGTATAGTTCGTGGGGTCACAAAGAGTCAGACACGACTGAGAAACTTTCACTTTCACTGTTGCTTAAATTTGCATTTCTGTAAGAGATGGGTTTATTGTCAGGAGAAGGTCTTTCACATACAGTTGCTCAGTTTGTGTACTGCACAAAGATACGCAGCTGAAGGGCTGAACTGAAGCCGACCATGCACTTCTCAGGGCTTCCCAGGTGGCGTTAGTGGAAAAGAACTTGCCTGCCAATGCAGGAGACATGAGAGATGTGGATTTGATCCCTGGGTCAGGAAGATCCCCTGGAGGAGGAAATGGCAACCCACTCCAGTATTCTTGCCTGGAGAATCCCATGGACAGAGGAGCCTGGAGGGCTACAGTCCACGGGCTGGCAAACAATGGGACATGGCTGAAGCAACTGAGCACAGCACGTGTGCTTCTCAAATCACGCAAAACCAAATGCTGCCAGTAGAGGGCACCTTGTTCAAATTCAAGCGGATGCTCTGAGCCGGTGCTCTTGGGAACAGTGATTCCCTGTGGATAGCAAGGCCAGGTTTAGGGTTTGGGCTTAGGGATTTGGAAGCAGGGTTTCAGACTAAGCTTTGGCACTGGGTCAATGGGGCTTTAGGGCTACATCTATACTGTGTATCTAGGCTTTATTTTCAGCCTTTCATTTAGCTTTGGGAGTTATACTAGGATTTGGGCAAATGGTTTGAAATTCAGGTTCAGGTAGAAGCTGGGATTCAGGATTGAAGGAGAGGGTGTGGAGGGTGGGGCATAAGGCCGGTCTGGGTTCAAGAACAGGAAACATGACGCTACGGAGAGCCCTGACTCCGAGGCCCACTCAGCAGGGTCTGTAAGAGGAAATAGTCCAGGGACTTCCCTGGAAGCCCAGTGCTTAAGACTCCGTGCTTCCAACGCAGGGGGCAAGGGTTCGATCCCTGGTCAAGGCACTAAGATCCCACATGCCGCTGCGGGGTGTGGCCAAATATTTAAGAAAAAAGAAAAGGCCAGATATGAGTGACACCCTGCCACCCTAGCTCCCGCCCGGTCTTCCTGCGGGGTGAGTGCTCACCATCTGCACTCACCACTGCCCTGATCAGGGCCAGGGTCCCCATGCGGACGGCCTCCTTGCTCATCTCCATCTGGCTGAGGAAGAACTTCATCAGCTCCTTGGAGTAGGAGCAGGCTGCAGGGGGTTGGAGGGGGAAGGACGGCTTTAGTCAAGAGCAGCAGCGGGACAAGGCAGCCCGGGGGCCCGGCGCTCATAAGGGGCCTGCACTCCCGAGGGCTCCTGGGGGCGCCTCACCAAGGGCTATGAAGCAATGCACGATCTCCGTCCGGTTCTGGCTGCTGTACTGCTGCTGGGCGGGGGCCCTGGAGCACACCTGGGGCGGGGCGGGCAGGGGGTGGAGAGGTCAGCCCCACGGCGGGGCACACGAGCAGGGGCCCCACCTGTGCCTCGTCCCCTGCAGGAGGCAGGAGGCGTGTGGCATCGGGACGGGGGCCCCACCGCCACCCTGCCACCCGGAGCCCTGGTCGGCACACCACCCGCCCCCAGCGCGCCTCCCCCGCCCCGCCCCGGAGAAGGCCCCCCCCGCGCGGCCCTGGGGCTCACCTGGACGTGCAGCTCCGTGAAGATCGTGTGCAGCTGCATCTGCGGGCCGGGGCTGTTGGTGACGACGGACATCTCCAGGATCTGCCTCAAGACCTGCCGCGGGCGGGAAACGGTGGTAGGTAACCTTCGACCGACTCAGGTCACACGCCAGACCTTTGCTCCCTGACGTTCTCCCTCCTCTGGAGGTATCAGCATCCCCTGGGAGTTGGGCAAAGAGGCCACCTCTCAAGCTCCGCCCAGACCTCTGAGTCCGACTCTGTTTCCAGCCACCTCTGAGGATCACGGTGGACACTACAGCTCGGCAGGGCTGCACCAGAGCCACCGAGCGTGGCGTTCGAGGCCTTCTTCCCCGCGCTCTTCTCGTCACCGGGAGGTGCAGTCCAACTTTCAGACAGAAGATCTGCACGTCGCTCCCCAAATCCGGAACGTTCATTTCTGTTCCCAGCTTTCACGAGGCGAAGGGTCTCGCCATGTCTGTAAATGAATGACCCCCTTCACAATACACACCAGCCCAGGTCACACAGCTCAGCTCAGAATCTCACAAAGACTCCATCTCACACACGTTCAAGGCTGGTAAGAGGTTGCATGGTGTTCCCCCCCAGAATCCATGTCCACCCAGAACCCCAGAATGCGAGCTCACTTGGAAATGGGTTCTTTGCAGACGTAATTAGCTACAGCTTTCAAGATGAGATCACCCTGACGATACCTTAGATCCAAGCACCGCTGTCCTTACGAGAGGAGAAGACGCAGAGAGAGAGACCGAGACAGCTGTGTGACCACGCAGGGGGACACTGGAGCGACGCCGTGCCTGGGTCGCCAGAAGCTGGAGGGGCAAGATTCTCCCCTAGAGCCTGCAGAAGGAGCACAGCCTGCCAACACCTTGATTTCAGCGTGCCGGCCTCCAGGACCGTGACAGAACACATTTCTGTTGTTTTAAGCCACCTGCCTCCTGGTTCTTCGTTACAACAGCCTGAGGAAACCGATATGAAAGTTGTGACCTCACTGTGGGCCCCAGAACCCTTTGAGGTATCATCCTTTCTGCCTGGCTTCCCTGGTGGCTCAGACAGTAAAGAATCTGCCTGCAACATGGGAGACCCGGCTTCGATTTCTGGGCCGGGAAGATCCCCTTGAGAAGGAACAGGCAACCCACTCCGGTATTCTTGCCTGGGAAATCCCATGGACAGAGAATCCTGGTAGGATACAGTCCACAGGGTTGCAAAGAGTCAGACATGACTGAGTGACTAACATAAGTGGAACAGCAGCATCTGTTTCTCGGAAATCGGAGAAGTGCCAGGTCCCGTGGCTCCATCTCCCACCCCGACGACACCCCACGGGACACTCAGGAGCCCTAAATGCCCTGAGCCCCCAGCCCAGGCCCCTCACCTGCATGATGAAGAGCGCCTCCAGGCTGCCCTGGTACTCTGCCAGCAGCAGAGGGATGTAGTCGTACACCTTCTCCCACAGGTCATCATTGGGCAGGAGGAGGTTCAGCATGGGCTTCAGGGACTTGATGACCCCCAGCTTCACCTAGCACAGGAGCCGGGTCTCTAGACCCCTCAGCCAGGACCCCCTGGGACATCGGCCCCAGACTCGGAATCAAGGACAGGTGACAGAGGGGACCTTGGAGTAGGGTCCAGGCCTCCCCCGGGCCCCCTCCCAGGTGCGAAGCCTGTCCCCCAAGTCCTGGCTCTGTCACTCAGGTGACCTTGGACAGGTACTCAACCTCTGTCTCCATTCCCTCATTTGTAAAACAGTCCTATGGCCCAGAGTTGGAGTGGAAGTGGCTCCCACAAGTGAACCGCTCGGAGAGCGCCCGGCACACGTGTAACAGGGACCCTGGTCCAGAAACTCCAGGGGCCTGTACCCTGTATACGAGACAGCAAAAGAGACACAGATGTATAGAACAGTCTTTGGGACTCTGTGGGAGAGGGTGCGGGTGGGATGATTTGGGAGAAAGGCATTGAAACATGTATATTATCATATGTGAAACGAATCACCAGTTCAGGGTCGATGCATGTTACAGGATGCTCGGGGCTGGTGTGCGGGGATGACCCAGAGTGAGGATAAGGGGAGGAGGGAGGTGGGAGGGGGGTTCAGGAAGGGGAACTCATGTACACCCGGGGCGGATTCATGTCAATGTATGGCAAAACCAACCAATATAATATTGTAAAATAATTAGCCTCCAACATCAACAACAAAAAAAAGACATCTCCAGGGACCCCATGGCTCTGCCATTAATCAGGTCTCCACCTCCTTGGACCCCATGGTGTCTCAGCTCCACCAGCTGCACAGGCTGGAGAGCGATGACCCGAGCACCACGGGCTCCCACCCCCACCCAGCAGGGCCTGTCTCACCTCCAGTCGTTGCTCCGCAGCCACACTGTCACGAAGTAGCGATCCATGGGGAACAGCTTCACTGCAAACCGGTCCTCGGTCATCACGGGGTACACGCTGTCCTCCAGGTGCCTCAGGTGAAACTGCACTGTCTCGCAGAAGGTCTCCATGGCTGCCCCCGGGGGGACGTGCAGTGAGCCCCGAGGGGCAGGACGCAGAATAAAGCCTTCCAGGGGCTGCCTCCTCAGGAGAAGCCCTCACACTTCCATAACCAGCAGGTTACTGAGACGGCCAAAGATGCTGCTAGAAAAATCTGCGTCTCTGTCTGCCTTTCCAACCCCCCTCCCACCTAAGTTTTGTCCTGCACGAAGCCCCTCCCTGTCTGAAGGTGAAAGACTCCCCCGAGGGTGGAGCACACAGGTGTGACTGGGCCCCCAGCCTTGAGGTTCATGTGGCAAGGTCAAAGGTGAGGCCTGGAAGAAGACTTTTTCACTCAGATCCTGGGGACTCCAAAGCAAATAGGGGCAAACACGTTTGTCCTACTTTTCTCAGGTACTGGGGATTTGGGCTCACAAAAACATGACATAATCAAAACCTGGGGCAAGGTGATCAGATATAAATGACCCAAGTCAAGCCCAAGCTGGGCCCATTTCCCTGGTCTCCCTCTCCTGGGATTCCCACTGCCGTTTTGTCTCTACCTGTCTACTCACCTCCTCCCTTTGGCACCCTGATCGGGCCCAGACCTGCATGCCCAAGGTGGGACACTTAACCACCACAGATCACCTGGTGCATCTTGGCTTCACTGGCAAGCCTCAGCATGGTGAACATGGTGGCCAGGGTGATGCCCATGTATGGCATGAATTCAAACATTGCAAGGTGCGGGCAGAGGTCTCAGGACGTGGGAGGAGGAGGGTCAGTGGAGAGGACAACACCACTGCCCACACCTCCAGTTCCCAGAACAAGGCCAGAGAACCCCTTTGCATGGGCTGGGCCATAGCAGAGGGTAGGAGGTAGGGAAAGTAAGAAGTGTGAGCTGGGAGCAGGTGAAGGGGAAGGGAGACGGGGAAGGGAGAGGGGAGAAGGGGGAGGGGAGGGGAGAAGGGGGAGGGGAGAAGGAGGGGAGAAGGGGTGAAAGGGAGGGGAGACTGGGAGGGAGGGGGAGGGGAGGGGAAGGAGATGGAGAAAGGGCAGGGGAAAAGGGGGAAGGAGAGGGGGAGGGGAGGGAGATGGGGAAGGGGAGGGGAGATGGGGGAGGAGAGGGGAGAAGAGGGAGAGGATTGGAGACGGGGAGGGTCTACCCTGCTCTCCTCCCCGCTCCCCTCCCTCCCATCTCCCCTCCCCTCCCCCATCTCTCCTCTCCCCACAAGGTCTCCCTCCCCTCTCCCTCAACCCGTCTCCCCTCCCCTGGAGATGGAGGCCCACCACCTGCCTCCTCTCTGTTGCCTGTGGCCCCAGGAAGAGCAGGGCTCCTCCTTCTTTTCTCCGCCCCTCCCCTCCCCCATCGCCCCGCATCTCCCCTCCTCAGTCTCCGTCTCCCCTCCCCCATCCAACCTCCCCCCTCCTCCCCCTCCCCCCTCCCCCAACCCCTTCTCCCCTCCCCCTCCCCTCTCCCCCTCCCCTCTCCTTCACCCTCCCCCGTCTCCCTCCTCTTCCTCCCCCCCTCCCCTCTCCCCCTACCCCCGTCTCCCCTCCCCTCTCCTCTCCCCCAGTTTCCCTTTGCGTCTCTCTGGAGGGCAGGGTCGACGGGAAGAGGGGAGGGGAGACGGGGGCGAGGGGAGAAGGAAGGCAGACACAGGGGCGGGAAGGGAGATGAGGGGAGGGGAGGGGAGACGAGGGGGAAGGGGAGGGAGAGGGTTGGAGACGGGAGGGGCGGTGAGGTCTCCTCTCCCCTCCCACCAGTTTCCCTCCCTCCCCCGTCTGCCCTCCCTCCCATCTCCCCTCCCTCCCATCTCCCCTCCCTCCCATCTCCCTTCACCTCCCCCATCTCTCCTCTCCCCGCAAGGTCTCCCTCCACTATCCCCGTCTCCCTCCCCTCCCCTCTCCTCTCCCGCAACCCGTCTCCCCTCCCCTCCCCATCTCCCCTCCCCCCCCATCTCCCCTCCCCCTCCCGGCTCCCCGCCCCTCCCCCATCTACTCTCCCCTCCCCCCTCCCCCATCTCCAGGGAGGAGAGACGGGTTGCGGGAGAGGAGAGGGGAGGGGAGGGAGACGGGGATAGTGGAGGGAGACCTTGCGGGGAGAGGAGAGATGGGGGAGGTGAAGGGAGATGGGAGAGAGGGAGATGGGAGGGAGGGGAGATGGGAGGGAGGGCAGCCGGGTGGAGGGAGGGAAACTGGTGGGAGGGGAGAGGAGACCTCACCGCCCCTCCCGTCCTCCAACCCTCTCCCCTCCCCTTCCCCCTCGTCTCCCCTCCCCTCCCCTCATCTCCCTTCCCGCCCCTGTGTCTGCCTCCTTCTCCCCTCGCCCCCGTCTCCCCTCCCCTCTCCCGTCGCCCCTGCCCTCCAGAGAGACGCAAAGGGAAACTGGGGGAGAGGAGAGGGGGAGGGGAGACGGGGGTAGGGGGAGAGGGGAGGGGGGAGGAAGAGAGGGAGACGGGGAGGGTGAAGGAGAGGGGAGGGGGAGAGGGGAGGGGGAGGGGAGAAGGGGTTGGGGGAGGGGGAGGGGAGGAGGGGGGAGGTTGGATGGGGGAGGGGAGACGGAGACTGAGGAGGGGAGATGCGGGGCGATGGGGGAGGGGAGGGGCGGAGAAAAGAAGGAGGAGCCCTGCTCTTCCTGGGGCCACAGGCAACAGAGAGGAGGCAGGCGGTGGGCCTCCCAAGCCGCCACTCCTTTGTTGTCTCATAAACATTCTAGAGTGACGACCCAGAGTCTGTGAGACGGCGGTTACGAGGAGGACAGCGGCGTGCCCGCTCGCATTGTGACCCTCCGTTTTCTCGTGTCCTGGTTCCCAGTGCCCACTGCCCACCGCAAGGCGCGGACTGAATAGGGGCGGAGGGAGGGAGCGAGCGAGCGAGGGAGCGGGGCCAGAGGGGCGGGGCCAGAGGGGCGGGGCCAGAGGGGCGCGGGGGCCTGAGGGGGCCGGGCGGGGCGGGGCGGGGCCAGGGCCGGCAGGAGAAAAGACACAGGGTGGGAGGTGCAGGGAGAGGAGCTCAGCAGCTGAGAGGGACAGAGAGACACCAGCAGTGAAACGGAGGAACGCCCGAGGACCGCCAGAAGAGGGAGAAATGGGGGCGGTGGGGCAGGGACCAGGGCAGAGGCACAGGGGTGGCCCGACGGGCAGACGCTGGCGCCCAGTCCCCACGAGCCCTACCATTACCGTTGGCCAGCTTGGCCAGGGTGATGATGACAAATTCTTCCGTGAGGTTGAGGGGTTTGAGATGGTGCTGCAGCTCGTACATGACCAAGCTGAAGTGGTTTCGGGACAGGGCCACCAGGGTGTCGCTGGCCACCTCTGCCCTCACGTAGCCCTCCATCTACAGGGCACGGGAGGACATGTGGCCTCACCAGCAGTTCCTGCCCCTCACCTGCTCCGGTCCCGCTGGACTCCCTGGCCCCTCGGGCCCCCTCAGCCTACTGTTGTCCTCCTGAGATAACCAGACAAGGGCCTCGGGCCTCCCACACCTCGTCCAGCAGAGCCCCCTGGGGCTGCAGCCAGGCGGGTGGTGGCAGGGCATCCATTACCTCCAGCATGTCCCTCATCTCCTTGGAGCGATGGCCACTAGCCTCTGGATGCAGCGCTCCTCCAGCTCTCCCTCCTGCTGGATGATCTCCTGCAGGATGTTGTGGATGTTGATTTTGTGCTGAGTGGAAATCTGGGGAACAAGTGTGGTGGGTGGGGAGGTCCGGGACCAGGCAGTGGAGCCTGGGAGCCCACAGATCCACCGTGGTCTCCCTCCTGCTGGCCCTCCCCTTAATACCTAGGAGATTGTGATTTATAATAAGATGTGTGTTTGATCTTCACCCAAGCACAGAAGCCTGAAATCCTTGGAATTTCCTAAGTAATGACAGTGACAAAGATATCTTTTTTATGTATTAAAAAAGACATACAAAATTTTATGTATTTGATGTATTAATGAGACGATTTTTGGTCCACACCTAAGGATGGGGAGGGCTTCCCTGTGGCTCAACTGGTAAAGAATTCCCCTGCCATGTGGAAGACCTGGACTGGGAGGATCCCCTGGAGAAGTGAATGGCTACCCACTCTGGTATTCTGGCCTGAAGAATTCCGTGGACTGTGGTCCATGGGGTTACAAAGAGGCAGACAAGACTGAGAGACTTTCCCTTTCACTTGAAGGATGGAGAATGGTTGGCAGAAGAATCCACCATCTGATTAGAGGACTGGCAATTTCAGTCCCAGCAACTCGGACCCCCAAGGAGGAGAGTGGGACTGGAGGTTGAATCAATTGCCAATGGCTAGTGATTTAATCAAACATGCCTAGATAGTGAAGCCTCCATAAAAATCCAACAGGACAGGGTTCAGAGAGCTTTAGACTGGTGAACATGTGGAGATTTAGCAGGAATGGGAGGCCCAGAGAGGACATGGAAACTTCATGCCCTTTCCCACACCCTTACCCTAGGCATCTCTTCCATCTGGCTGGTCCTGAGTTATAAGAAACCGGTAAGTAAAAGGTTTCTCTGGATTTTGTGAGCCCCTCTAGCAAATTCATTAAACTTGAGGAGGGGGTCATGGGAACCTCCGGTCTATAGCCAATTGGCCAAACTTAACACTGACGTCTGAAGGACGAGACAGACTGGGGTCGTCTTATGGGTGCATGCATGCATGCTGAGTCACTTCAGTAGTGTCCGACTTTTTGTTACCCTATGGACTATATAGCCCACCAGGCTCCTCTGTCCATGGGATTCTCCAGGCATGAATACTGGAGTGGGTTACCGTGCCCTCCTCCAGGGGATTTTCTCAACCCAGGGATTGAACCCATGTCTCTTATGTCTCCTGCATTGGCAGGCAGGTTCTTTACCACTCAGTTCAGTTCAGTTCTGTCACTCTGTTGTGTCCGACTCTTTGCGACCCCATGAATCACAGCACGCCAAGCCTCCCTGTCCATCACCAACTCCCGGAGTTCACTCAAAGTCACCTCCATCGAGTCGGTGATGCCATTCAACCATCTCATTCTCTGTCGTCCCCTTCTCCTCCTGCCCCCAATCCCTCCCAGCATCAGAGTCTTTTCCAGTGAGTCAACTCTTCGCATGAGGTGGACAAAGTATTGGAGCTTCAGCTTTAGCATCAGTCCTTCCAATGAACACCCAGGACTGATCTCCTTTAGAATGGACTGGTTGGATCTCCTTGCAGTCCAAGGGACACTCAAGAGTCTTCTCCAACACCACAGTGCCACCTTAATGGGACTGAGCCCTTAACCCATGGAATCTGACACTATCTCCAGGTAGACAGTGTCAGAATTGAGTTAAATTGTAGGACCCCCCTACCACTAGCTGGTGTCAGCAGATTGGCTTGAGGGGGGAATCCATACATTGGAATGGGATGCCGTATGGTTAACACTCCAGCTGGTCGATGAACCCATGATCCTCAAACCGCCCCAGCTCTGCCCCCAACTCCGGCCTGTCTCACCCCCCCCTCCCCTCCCCCATCAGACTCATCCAACCGGCCCTGACCCTGTGGCCTGCATCTGTCCTCGCTACTCAGCAAGACGGGGATCAAACGGTCAGCATACAGGGTCCTCCACAGACTTGGCACTGACCCTCTTGCAAAGCTCAAGACAACATGCTCTATTCTGCTTCCTACATAGCTCTGGCCACCACATTAAGGAACCCGAATGAGAATGGGATTGGACAAATAGGTTTTGCAAGCTGACCACTCCTGGAGAGTCAGATTTGACAATGACTCTCCTTCAAGCATGGCTGGTACACCACCAAGAAAGAAAGAATGTGGACTCCTCTCTCCATGGAGCCTCATCTGCAAAACCCTCTGGGAAGATGTCCCCCTCTTTCTGCTGGCAAAGAGGTCACTTCTCAACAGTCAGGACCGTAGCAAATTTGGGGACCTCATGAGAAGAAGTCACCGAAATGTACATGTCTATCCAGTACAGAGTCTTGGTACAGAAAGTAATGCTGTTTTTCAGTTGCTCAGTCATGTCTGATTCGTTTGTGACCCCATGGACTTCAGCCTGCCAGGCTCCTCTGTCCAGGGAATTTCACAGACAAGAATACTGGAGTGGGTTGCTATTTCTTTCTCCAGGGGATTGTCCCGACACAGGGTCCAAACCTGGGTCTCTTGCATTGCAGGCAGAGTCTTTACAGTTTGAGCCACCAGGGAAGCCTCAGTTCAGTTCAGCTCAGTCATTTCCGACTCTTAGGGACACTGAGGCCAGCCTCTTCCTCATGTCAAAACCTGCCCCTGCAGCGTCCGTTTTGGTTGACTCGCTCTCCATGATGTTGAGGAGGTTTGTGACTTGCTGGAAGGTACCTGAGACAAAGGTGGTGGACGTGACAGCAAGATGACTGCTATAGGGGGTGCCCCTGGTGCCCCAGTCTCCCAGCCCTAGCTCTACCTGGGGCGTGTACAGATGGGAAAACTGAGACCTTGGTTGGGGCTTACCCTCAAGGAGTTAGTAGCAAAAATGAGGCAGGAGTGCAGGGCGGGGATTGGTTTTCTTACCACTGTCATCTGCTTCCAGAGGTCCCAGGTCCTCTGTTTCCTCTATTGCTGCTTCTGCCATCTCATCTTCAAGCTCTTTGGAGGTAAGATTGATAAAATACTTGGCATGTAACCCATTCTAGGACGACCCCCAGTGAGTCCCATCCTGCATAACCCCCTTCCCTAGAGTGTGGGAAGAACCTGTAACTTGGTTAGACCCATATTCTAGTGATGGCTCAGTGGGTAAAGAATCTGCTGGCAAGGCAAGAGGTGCAGCAGACTCGCATTCAATCCCTGGTTCAGGAAGATCCTATGGAGGAGGATGTGGCAACCCACTCCAGTGTTCTTGCCTGAAAAATCCTATGGACAAGGGAGCCTAGCAGGCTACAGATTAAAGGTTTGCAAAGAGTCAGATATGATTGAACATATATGCGAACACACACACACACACACACACACACACACTAGCCAATCAGTTCAGTTCAGTTCAGTCGCTCAGTTGTGTCCGACTCTTTGCGACCCCATGAATCACAGCACGCCAGGCCTCCCTGTCCAAAACCAACTCCCGGAGTTCACTCAAACTCATGTCCACAGAGTCGGTGATGCCATCCAGCCATCGCATTCTCTGTCGTCCCCATCTCCTCCCGCCCCAAATCCCTCTCAGCATCAGAGTCTTTTCCAGAGAGTCAACTTGTCGCATGAGGTGGCCAAAGTATTGGAGTTTCAGCTTTAGCATCAGTCCTTCCAATGAACACCCAGGATTGATCTCCTCTAGAATGGACTGGTTAGATCTCCTTGCAGTCCAAGGGACTCTCAAGAGTCTTCTCCAGCACCACAGTTCAAAAGCATCCATTCTTCGGTGACCAGCTTTCTTCACAGTCCAACTCTCACATCCATGCATGACCACGGGAAAAACCATAGCCTTGACTAGACGGACCCTGGTAGGCAAAGTAATGTCTCTGCTTTTTAATATACTATCTAGGTTGGTCATAACTTTCCTTCCAAGAAGTAAGTGTCTTTTAATTTCCTGGCTGCAATCAGCATCTGCAGTGATTTTGGAGCCCAAAAAAATAAAGTCTGACACTGCTTCCACTGTTTCCCCAACTATTTCCCATAAAGTGATGGGACCAGATGCCATGATCTTTGTTTTCTGAATGTTGAGCTTCAAGCCAACCTTTTCACTCTCCTTTTTCACTTTCATCAAGAGGTTTTTTAGTTCCTCTTCGTTTTCTGCCATAAGGGTGGTGTCATCTGCATATCTGAGGTTATTGATCTTTCTCCCGGCAATCTTGATTCCAGCTTGTGCTTCTTCCAGCCCAGCGTTCCTCATGATGTACTCTGCATATAAGTTAAATAAGCAGGGTGACAATATACAGCCTTGACGTACTCCTTTTCCTATTTGGAAGCACTCTGTTGTTCCATGTCCAGTTCTAACTGTTGCTTCCTGACCTGCATACAGGTTTCTCAAGAGGCAGGTCAGGTGGTCCGGTATTCCCATCTCTTTCAGAATTTTCCACAGTTTATTGTGATCCACACAGTCAAAGGCTTTGGCATAGTCAATGAAGCAGAAATAGATGTTTTTCTGGAACTCTCTTGCTTTCTCCATGATCCAGTGGATGTTGGCAATTTGATCTCTGGTGCCTCTGCCTTTTCTAAAACCTGCTTGAACATCTGGGAGTTCACGGTTCATGTATTGCTGAAGCCTGGCTTAGAGAATTTTGAGCATGACTTTACTAGGGTGTGAGATGAGTGCAATTGTGCGGTAGTTTGAGCATTCTTTGGCATTGCCTTTCTTTGGGAATGGAATGAAGACTGACCTTTTCCAGTCCTGTGGCCACTGCTGAGTTTTCCAAATTTGCTGGCATATTGAGTGCAGCACTTTCACAGCATCATCTTTCAAGATTTGAAATAGCTCAACTGGAATTCCATCACCTCCACTAGCTTTGTTTGTAGTGATGCTTTCTAAGGCCCACTTGACCTCACATTCCAAGATGTCTGGCTCTAGGTCAGTGATCACGTTATCGTGATTATCTGGGTCGTGAAGATCTTTTTTGTACAGTTCTTCTGTGTATTCTTGCCACCTCTTCTTAATATCTTCTGCTTCTGTTATGACCACTCCATTTCTGTCCTTTATTGAGCCCATCTTTGCATGAAAATTTCCCTTGGAATCTCTAATTTTCTTGAAGAGATCTCTTGTTTTTCCTATTCTGTTGTTTTCCTCTATTTCTTTGCATTGATCGCTGAGGAAGGCTTTCTTATCTCTCCTTGCTATTCTTTGGAACTCTGCATTCAGATGCTTATATCTTTCCTTTTCTCCTTTGCTTTTCACTTCTCTTCTTTTCACAGCTATTTGTAAGGCCTCCTCAGACAGCCATTTTGCTTTTTTGCATTTCTTTTCCATGGAGATGGTCTTGGTTCCTGTCTCCTGCACAATGTCACAAACCTCCGTCCAGAGTTCATCAGGCACTCTATCTATCACATCTAGTCCCTTAAATCTATTTCTTACTTCCACTGTATAATCATAAGGGATTTGATTTAGGTCATATCTGAATGGTTTAGTGGTTTTCCCTACTTTCTTCAATTTAAGTCTGAATTTGGCAATAAGGAGTTCATGATCTGAGCCACAGTCAGCTCCTGGTCTTATTTTTGCTATCTGTATAGAGCTTCTCCATCTTTGGCTGCAAAGAATATAATCAATCTGATTTCAGTGTTGACCATCTGGTAATGTCCATGTGTAGAGTCTTCTCTTGTGTTAGATGAGGGTGTTTGCTATGACCAGTGCGTTCTCTTGGCAAAACTCTATTAGCCTTTGCCCTGCTTCATTTCGTGCTCCAAGGCCAAATTTGCCTGTTACTCCAGGTGTTTCTTGACTTCCTACTTTTGCATTCCAGTCCCCTATAATGAAAAGGACATCTTTTTTGGGTGTTAGTTGGGGTCATACAGAATCAGACACGACTGAAGTGACTTAGCAGCAGCAGCAGTTCTAAAAGGTCTTGTAGGTCTTCATAGAACCGTTCAACTTCGGCTTCTTCAGCATTACTGGTTGGGACATAGGCTTGGATTACTGTAATATTGAATGGTTGCCTTGGAAATGAACAGAAATCATTCTGTCGTTTTTAAGATTGCATCCAAGTACTGCATTTCGGACTCTTTTGTTGACCATGATGGCTACTCCATTTCTTCTAAGGGATTCCTACCCACAGTAGTAGATGTACTGGTCATCTGAGTTAAATTCACCCATTCCAGTCCATTTTAGTTCACTGATTCCTAGAATGTCTACGTTCACTCTTGTCATCTCCTGTTTGACCACGTCCAATTTGCCTTGATTCATGGACCTAACATTCCAGGTTCCTATGCAATATTGCTCTTTACAGCATTGGAGCTTGCTTCTATCACCAGTCACATCCATAACTGGGTATTTGTTTCGCTTTAGCTCCATCCCTTCATTCTTTCTGGAGTTATTTCTCCACTGATCTCCAGTAGCATACTGGGCACCTACCGACCTGGGGAATTCCTCATTCAGTATCCTATCATTTTGCCCTTTGTTACTGTTCATGGGGTTCTCAAGGCAAGTATACTGAAGTGGTTTGCCATTCCCTTCTCCAGTGGACCACGTTCGGCTGTGGTCCATGTGATCAGATCGACTAGTTTCCTGTGATTATGATTTCAGTGTGTCTGCCCTCTGATGCCCCCTCGCAATACCTACCGTCTTATTTGGGTTTCTCTTACCTTGGTCATGGGATATCTCTTCACAGCCGCTCCAGCAAAGTGCAGCTGCTACACCTTACCTTGGATGTGGGGTAGCTCCTCTCGGCCACGCTTCTGCACATGGTCGGTGTCTCTGGCGTCTGCGCCGCCGGAGCCGGCGTCTCGGTGAGGGGAACCTCCCATGATGGTCTCACTCTCATGATTACACTATGTCTCACACAACTCCATCTTAGCAGACTGGAAATTCTCATGCTGTCTTTGAAAAGTAAACAGCAGCGATGCAAACTGCCTGCATCACAAGGAACCAACAGCCTCAGTCCTACAACCTAAAGGACCTGGATTCTGCCAACAACCACATGAGCTTGGAAGAGCACTGGGCTTCAGAAACGTTGCAGCCCAGGTGACATCTTGAGTGCAGCCTGTGAGACCCCAAGCAAATGACCCCACTGAGCCATGGACTCATGACTACAGAAATTGTGAGATAATAAATGGGTATTATTTTAAGCCAGTACATTTAGGTAATTTGTCACGCACTGATAGATCACCACCCCTGCTTAGGAAGGGCCTTTTCTCCCTCTTTTCTGGACACAGAAAACTAATGATTAGTGAGGAATCCCCCTGAGCTGCCCTCATTGCACCTCTCAAGGGGCTCCCTCCACACCAGCAGCTTCTGAATTGCTGACCAACACCAACACAGATGTCAACACGGAGGATTAAGACCTCCCCGATCCTTTTTCCTCCCGTCCCAAGTTTCTCAGACTCCATCCCAGGGCCTTTCACTACCCTGTGCTCACTTCCTCTTGGGAGTCCTTTAAGGAGTAAGCCTGGGACCTATACACTGACCTTTTCTCTGAGATCTCTCCTGCACAGAACAAAAATACACCACAAGAAAAAGCTCCGTTCTCTGCCCGATACACATCAACGGTGGTGTGGAAAATGGCAGGATGGGTTGACAAAGGAGGAGCCCTTCGGGGTCCTCAGTCGTGACTCAGTGGGGAGCAGGTCCCCTGGCAGGGTGGGGGTGGGTTTCACTGGAATCCTCACCGTTGGGCCCCAGACCCTTGGAACTCTCAGATCCAACTGCCTCCCTGAGCTCTGTGAAGCCGCTCTTGGAGGAGCGCATAGGTCCTGGTGATTAAAATCTCACATTACTTTGTTACTCAACGTTCCTGTCACCCACATGTGTGGTGAGGTATGGTGGCCTTTTTGGGGAAAGGAAAAGTTGGGGGGGAGGTGGCAATTCACAGCCAAGTCCCCTGAGGATATAAGCATGGGAGCCCAGGGTGGGGAAGTGTGGTCAGGGCAGTTGGAGGAGATGGGTGGACAGAAGGGTCCTGAGAAGAAGAGTTCTCTTCTCCAAAGACTGGACAGCTTGCAGGATGGGGCAGGGTGGTCCCACTGACAGAATAAGTGGAATATAAAGCATTTCAAAGACAAGTGAAAGGACCTTGTTTCCCTGAACCAAAAGTGGGACTCGAAGAATGTCCTTGTCATTTTCAGTTGAGAGAGAGCCCTGATCAGCAGTTTGAGCAATAAAATAATGAATTTCTACGCATTACAGATCAAACCAATCAATCCTAAAGGAAATCAACCCTGAATCTTCATTGGAAGGACTGATGCTGAAGCTGAAGCTCCAATACTTTGGCCACATGATGTGAAGAGCTGACTCATTTGAAAAGACCTTGATGCTGGGAAAGATTAAAGGCAAGAGGAGAAGGGGACGACAGAGGATGAGATGGTTGGATGGCATCACTGACTCAATGGACATGAGGTTGAGTAAACTCCAGGAGTTGGTGATGGACAGGGAGGCCTGGCGTGCTGCAGTCCATGGGGTCACAGAGAGTTGGACACAAATGAACGACTGAACTGTTACCACTGAAAATACCCTTCTATCCACGTGCATCTTTTTCTCCACTTGTTCTTTAATTTTGTCCACACCTTTGTTGGTTTGTTTTCTTCTTTGTGTTACACATAGAAGTTTCAAATATGTGGATTTCCAATTGGAGCTGGGGTCATATTAGCTAGGTTTTCTTCTGACCCCAGCCTGCTTTAATCCTTCCCTTTGAACTGAACTGAACTGAGGTGGCTTTGGTAACTCAAGCTGTTCACACCAGTTATGCTCCCAAAATCTTGGCTCCTGGTCCACAGATGCCAAACAGAAATGCGGAGACAGAGTTTGGAAGAAATAGAGAAGAGTAAATTATTTTTTCCAGGCAGAGGGAAACAGCAGGCTAGCACCTTGAGAGCTGTGCCACTCCTTTGGGACTAGAAAGAAGTTTTACATCCTCTAGAAGATCATACATTTTTTTTCTTCCTCAGAGTTTCAGAATGGCCACAGCTGGTATCAGGCAACTCAGCCACTGGTTCTGGTGTCCCTAAAGTGACATACCTGTGACCTTTCTGAATGCTACAAGAGAGTGTGAGCTTCCGAGGTGGCGCAAGTGGTGAAGAGCCCGACTGCTAATGCAGGAGACGAGAGAGGCGGCCTCGACCCAAGGCTGGGAAGGTCCCCGGAGAAGAGAGTGGCGACCCACGCCAGTATTCTTGCCTGGGGAGTCCCGTGGACAGAGGGGCCTGGCGGGTGACTGTCACGGGGTCGCAAAGAGCCGGACCCGACGGAGCGACAGCCACCCGTCTCTGGATCCACCACGTGGAGAACCAGAGCTGCACACTGCCGGCGCACAGTCAGGGTCTTTGGGATGGAATTGCAATCATGTCACTTGAATAGTCTTTGACAGAAAAAGACGGGGGAGAGTGGAAGGTAGAGCAAACGCGGGCTGTGAAAGAAGGGGTGTGTGATAGGTGCCTTCTGGGCTCTGCTCTGGTTAACAGGTCCGCAGAAGGCGGACTGAGGGACCATGAGTGAGTGTGTGGGCATGAGTGTTGGGCGCTGTGTGGAGGATGCTTGTTTCCTGACCACCCGGATTCAGTGGAGGAGAAATGGACTGCGGAGGGGCACGGGCTCCCTGGCGTGAGCGGCAGCACGCAGAGGCTGACGCAGTGTGGACGGACATTGAGTGGGAATTTTAATTAAAAAGGCTTGCACCTAGGTGGCATTGGGTCTTGTTCTGTTGACCTGTAATTCATTTGTTATTGTTTCAGTAGCTAAGTTGTGTCCAAATCTTTGAGACTTCATGGACTGCCGCCTGTCAGGCTCCTCGGTCCATGGGATTCTTCAAGCAAGAATGCTGGAGTGGGTTGCCATTCGAGGGAGGGCTGGTCAAAGAGGATGTGCTGGATGTGGAGTTGGATTGAGGCCAGTGGGCACAGCGGTCAAGGGCCCAGGACTAGCTGACCCCCTCGGCCGTGTCAGGTGGGTGCAGCTTAGATGGCCTTGGCAGAGACCCAGGCTGGGCAGCGAAGCGGGGCAGGGCTGAGGTGGTCAGTCAGTGGGTTGGAGTGTGGTTCTGGAGTAGCGAGGCTGAGGCAGTGCTGTTGCAGGGGGTGGGGGAGAGGCGACCATCTCATCGCATGGCTGTGCAATGCCCAGGCTGATTGATCCCAGCTCCCCATTACCCACATCTCCCCCAGGAATTTTGGGTGAGATTCCTCACATCAACCTTCTGAAGACCCTGAGCCAGAGCATCGCCCCCTCCATGGCCAACGTATGGGAGCTGGAGATCCCGCTGCTGGTCAAGTACCTGGAAGGGGAGATGTCCCGGGTGCATGTGCAAGCTATCCGCTAAGTGTACCCACCGGTTACTAGACGTGCGGCCTGAGCCAAGGAGCCCAGAGTGTGTCCGTGGGCCAGCACCGCCATCGGTGCGCATGCCCAGTAGCAATCACAGGCCTGAGTAAGGAGCCTGAGTTGCCTGTGTGAGTCCCCACCCCTGCCCCGCAGTGTACCTGCTAGCAAGGGAGTCCAGAGGGTGTGTGTGACTCCCCCCACACACTGCTTGTGTACATGCCATGTGCTAATCACTTGGCTCTGAGCAAAAGAGCCCAAGGTGTGTCCGTGAGCCAGCACCCCCACCCCATCAGTGTACACGCCAGCTAATAAACACGTGGCCTGAGCAAAGGAGCCTGCGGTGCTTGTGTGAGTCATCGCCCCCCCGCAGTGTACCCCTGGGTGCTAGTCATGTGCCTGAGCAAAGGAGCCCAGAGTGCGGCTGTGATGCCCTCACACACACCCCTAGTGTACATGCCGGGTACGAACCACCTGTTCTGAGCAAAGGAGCCCGGGGCGTGTGAGCCACGCCCCGTCAGTGAACATGCTGAGTACTAGTCACGTGGCCTGAGCCAAGGCGCCCAGGCTCCAGGTGGCTGGCACAGCCTACTCTGGTCCTCAGGCGGGTGGGGAGGGAAGTGCGGGTGTGGGGAGCCCGTCCACGGAGGACCCCAGCTGCCACATTTAGGAGGCGGCAGGGAGGAGCGGCAGGAGAGAGGAGCACGTGTGGCCCTTCTCTCTGCAGAGCACACCGAGTTTACGTGGAACCAGAAGACGTGGGAGGACAAGCTGATTCAGGTAGAGGTGATCCCACCGCCTGAGGCCGGGGTGGGGGCGGTGGGGCAGCCCTCCGTGGGTTTGGCGTGTGGGGAGTTTAGGAGCCCCTTGGGAACATGTTCCCCTCCTGTCAGAAGACTTGGGGCACACAAGCAGCTACAGCAGGAGACCCACCCTGGAAACCAAGAGCCCCAGAGGAGGCCCAAGGGATCCTTCCCGGCAGCGCCGAAGCCCACACTAGCGCTGGGCCAGGACTGAAGGGGCAAAGCCATCTAGAGCCCGGGGAAGGCCCTGGAGAGGGAAGGTCACTGCTCAGGGTACATAGCCCTCTGGAGCACTGCGCACCTGTGCCTTCTTCCCCTAACCCCAGTTTCTAAGAAACTCCTCAAGAAGACTCGGGGCTCCAGCTGGAGCCTGCGTCTGAGCAAAGAGCTGAACAACCAGATCGAAAGCTTTGACAGCCCCTCCCTGGAGAAGGTTGGTTCCCAGAGGGAGGGCCGTTCAGACAGGGAGGGGACTCCAAGGACAGCTCATGTGAGGCCAGGTACACCTGAGGCTGTCCACCGCGCCCTGGGAGGGGAGACAGCTGGCTGGTCTAGGCCCCAGGACTGTAGTGTTTTGTTCTGTCTTGTTTTTCCCTTGGGGCATTTCCCCCCCAGCCACCAGCTTCCCCATTCCTCACACCTCACCCCCCACCTGCAGTGTCGTCCCTAGCAGAGTCCATGGCAAGGAATGAGATGTCTGGCCGTGTTTTGGTAAATAGTGCAAAGGGTGAAGGTGACACCGAACGACAGGATGCCAAAGGGGGAAGATAAGGCCTGGAGGGGGAAACAGAGCTGGGGCTTGGTGGTGGACCTCCACTGTGGTGGACGGGCGTAGAAGAACAAAACACCTCTCTAACCTTGCTGCACACCCACCCCCATCCCTCCCCCAACACAAGTTTCTCCTCCCTGTCTCATCCAGCTGTTGGCTCATGACCACCGCATGTGTATATTTCATCTTAAGGCATCTTTACAAACTATAAACTTTGTTGAAAATCAGAGAAGGTTTCAACCAATGGAAAGCATTTCATGTTCACAGATTCAGTTCAGTTCAGTTGCTCAGTCATGTCCGACTCTTTGCGACCCCATGAACTGCAGCTCGCCAGGCCTCCTTGTCCATCACCAACTCCCGGAGTCCACCCAAACCCATGTCCATCTAGTCGGTGATGCCATCCAACCATCTCATCCTCTGTCATCCCCTTCTCCTCCTGTCTTTAATCTTTCCCAGTATCAGGGTCTTTTCAAATGAGTCAGCTCTTTGCATCAGGTGGCAAAAGTATTGGAGGACAATATATTAAGATGGTGACACTTGCCAATTTATCTATAGATTCAACACGACCCCCACTATAATCCCAGATGGCTCCCCACCCCCACCCCCAGAGACTGACAACGTGATCCTAAAATTCCTGTGGAAATATAAGGGGTCCGGAACAGCCAACAGAGTTATGATTTAAAAACGAACAAAGTTGGAAGACTCAGATTTTGCAATTTCAAGACTTCTTGCATAATTACAGTAAACAAGACAGGGTGACACTGGCATCAGGATAGGAAATAGATTGATGGAATAGAATTGAGGGTCTGGAAATAGACCTCACATTTACTGTCAATTGATTTTCAAAAGAGTGCCAAGACAATTCAGTGGGGAAGGAGTAGCCTTTTCAACAAATGATGCTGGGAAGCTGGCATAGCCACTTAAAGAAAGATGAAGTTGGCCCCCTTCTTCATACCATACACAAAAATTAACTCAAAATGGACCATATGTGTAAATATAAAAGGTAAAATATAAAATTCTTAGAGTGAAACATAAATATAAATCTTCATGATCTTGGCTGGAGCGAAGCCTTCTGAGAAATAACACCCAAAAGCACAAGTGATGAAAGAAAAAA